>NW_027506866.1:802500-1025000 GCF_052324685.1 Brachyhypopomus gauderio | reverse complement strand
TAGTCCCTAACACTCCCACCCACTCAAACATGCAGCCCGATTCAAACCGGACCATTCACAGACGCACTTAAGGATTACTGCACTAGCGGAATAACAAAAACCACATTTAACACGGTAGCTATTACGACAGCTCAAAGCCAGTCTCTGGGTAACCGTGGTATCCTTTCCATACCAGTAAGAAGGTTCCAGGCGGCTCCTGAGCGGAGCTGTAAGGCGAGAGCTGAGGCCGCGGGACAAGGAGAGACTCATTTACTCTCTGTGTTTGCCAAGCAGATATGCAGCCATTTCTGTGGCCAGTAAGATGTCGGACCTGCACCTGGGGGAGTGCGTGGACATCGGCCAGCTCACCAAGAAGGAGCAGAAACAAGCCAGGTGATGTTTGAGAAGCACATCGCTCCAGACGTCTGCTCGCTGGACGTCTGTGGTGATTACTGTGCCTTTTTCAGTCTCTTCCAATACTTTTTGTTCTTGTTTTAAAGGTTGGAGTGTGATCAAGACTGCGCTACTCTGGAGAGAAATCGGTGAGCTTGATTAAAAGTCCTTTTTCAGGTTAACACACTTTGCACATTAACTGGTATCAGATTACAGGCGGCGTTCCAGTGGGAAGGTCACATGTCCCAGTCTGGCTGGCTCTGTTGAAAGATTAACAGATTGTGGTGTTTCTACCAGGCGACTGGCTGAGGCGCTGCAGATCGATCCGTCGGTCGATCCCTTCAGCAGCAAATCCTCGTCCAAGTACAGCGACTCCCTCAAAGAGGACGCCAGGTTAGTCCTGCGGTCGGCGGAAAAGTTTGATTTCGTTCTGTCTGCTCAACATGTAAACAAATCCGCCAGTGTTTACATCCAACAGAAGCCCGTCACAGTGTTGAAAATCAGAATTTTCTTCCTCTGGTTCTTCTAGAAGTAAATGTTACGTATAATAATTCATGTCTGCATTATTAAAGAGGAACATTAGTAACTTTTAGCTTCTTGTGAAAGCCCTGAGTGTGACTTTATGAACCTTGCCTCCCAATACAGAAGAGAATTCAAATTTGTCAGTGAAGTGGAGGAGGAGATCAGGAAACTGGTCGAACTCGCAAATAAGGTTAGCACAAACCGCCGGCACAGCTGATGGACCCGTCTGGACGGCCACAGCCCCAGCGCTACAACTCGTGCGTCCGCCCCATCACGCGCGTGCGTCCGCCCCATCACGCGCGTGCGTCCGCCCCATCACGTTTGTGCGTCTGCCCCCCAGGGTAAACAGTCTCGCAGGAGCCACTGTTTCCCGCCCATGAAGCGTGATCAGAGGCGAGTGGTCCACGAGCTGGCGGAGGCCTACGGCGTCGAGAGCACCAGCTACGACAACGAGCCCAAGCGCAACGTCGTCATCACCGCCGTCAGGTTGGCATCACACACCCCCTGCAGCCTCACTGGCTGATCTGGGATCAGTAGAAAGTTGTACAAGATCCCTCACGTCATGTGTTTTGAGGTTTTTCTCTCGTTTTTTTTCTTGAATTTTTTGTTGTTGTTTGTTTTTCCAGTGACGTGGTGATGAAATATTATTTACCAAATTAATGATGAGATAGCAAAGAAACTTACAGATGCGATAATGTGAGATTTGGGTCATTTATGATCATATGAGATTTTGAGATAACGTCTCATATTATGGGCTTAATAATATGGGCTGATGTGGAACATTGATTTCATTTCATTCACATTTTTGGACCAGGAACTGAATATTTGGTGAGTGTGAAGTTTGTGTAGCTGAGCTAGTTGAGCAGGTAGAGCATGGTACCAGTAACCCAGGTCATGGCTTAGTAACCAGGGATCACATCTACCCTGGTAACTGAGGAAGTCTGGATAAATGCTGTAATTGTAAAAGCGCAACATTCTCTGTCTGTCCTGAGTCAGCTGAGGTGTGTAGCATTAAGACCCAGCACCACTGTCGGGTGTGTAGACAGTGTGTGTGTGTAACAGTGACCAATGGAAACACTGAACTGTACTGGCCAACTGTGTTTATAAATCAGAGTAGCTGGACACCTGGATTCAGGCCCCGCCTCTCTGTGCTCTGTGTACAGGGGGAAGTCGGCCTGCCCTAACTCCTCCCTGACCGCCCTGATGGAGAGAGAGACCGCAAGCAGAGCTCCACCACCCATCGCCCACATCAAACAGTGCAGCAAGTATGCACACACACACACACATGAGTTACAGAATAGCATCACTCTGTGGCTTTTGCTCGTCAAGCCCACTGGTAGGGCTTTTAAAAAGGGGGTGGAGACTTGTGACCTTCAGACTGCAGTACTGTGAACTGTAATTGTAACTGTGTTTCAGGGTTGAGAATAACGGAGCTTGGCTGAAGCAGGTAAAAGAAGAAGCCTCCATCGATTACTTTGACGTTCAGGATTGATGAAACCTGAGGCCTAGTCCCTAATGATGACTAGTTATTCTGATCAGATTAAATAAAACAGCATTTGCTTTATCGAGATGGTCTGTCTAATGAATGTTTATGCACTATACACACACGCACACACATTGGTTGAGCACACTCATTGTTCACGTCCAAAAACATCTTGGCATGTTACAAAGTAGTATTTGTTCAATCTTCTGAGTTTACTTCTAAATCTGATGCATCTTTACATTTTTTGCAACACATTCGTGTTCCAGCATTGGACACTAGGTGGTGCTTAAACGACTACAGACTCAAACATCTCTTGCTAGTTTTTCTGTTACTATTGTTACAGATTCTGGTTGGGTGGAGCTCAGATTTTTTTTCTTTGTGCAGACCATTTCCCAAACTACACGGGAAGGTTTTTAAACGCTTTCTCGGGGAAAGCTGCGTAAAAGAGTCCACAGACGTAATGTTTATGCTCCGTTTGGATGAAGCCCGGTGAAGTGACGGGACCTGGTTCCGTCCAGCTGATCCAGAACACTGATGTGGCTCTTTCTCCAGTTATAAACCATCAATTATCCGTCCGGCTCTCAAAATCCACACAGACTTCCCCTACATTTCAGAATAAAGCGGATGCGTGTTGTAGGTTGTGTCCTTCACGTAGACCATGTTAATACTTCCATGACTAACTTCAAATTCCCTAATTGTTCAAATGGCTTAAGTATGTCAACTAATATACACCGTGTATTCTGAAAGTAACTGATGGTGAAGTGTGTAAAAGGCTGCGACTGCGATAGAGCTGCTCTATATTTCACTATGGTCAAGTTAAAGCACCTCAGCATCGTGTTATATAATCTTAACTCCAGTGTCCTGAGGTACTAAACCAAAAACCCGTTGGTAAAAATGTACATTTGTGGCAGCCATTACAGCTTTCAAACTACCCCTCCAAATTTTTATCAGGCTTTATTAAAAATATTAATAAATTGGATGTTTCACATACATTTTATAAGGTAAAATGCATGTTGACATACCAATTGTCGGTCAATGCAATACGCACTTGATCTAGCCATGCAGAAAAAAGGTATGAAAAGCAACTGTACGTGTTATTCAGAAAATGCGCAATTTTACTATTGCAAGCCCCGTCTGACGTTACACCTTTTTTCTCCTTCTACAGTCGATTTGGTTTTGCTTTAGCAATCAGTTGTTTTGCAGCACAAGAAAAAAAATGATCAATTCTCATAAGTGCATAACTTAATTGTTTATTTATTTTGTAAATAAAGATAGACTCGTGCATTTCCTCTAAATATGTATTTCTCAATTTGTAAAGAGAATACTTCGACGTACGTTTCAAGTTATTTTAGTAATTCGTCCGTTTTATTTCGCCTTAGTTGCTTACGTCTGGATTTATTTCATTGTAAATAATAATCTCCGTTCCTAAATTCCACACAAAGGTAAGATATGAGCAGGTGTTATATCCAAGCGTGAGGGGGATTACAGGAGAATTCAAACAGTCTTTTGCTTTTAAAACACATTTTTAAATAAGCATGTTTAGCGTTTTTTTCCCAGTACTCTAAAGCTAAGTTGAAGGAGGGAAATTGTTAGTGTGGTGTTTTTGGGGGTTTGGTGGACAGTTCTGTGAGCGAGCTGTAATTTGATGACGCTCCCTTCCTTAATTCATGTGAACCAGTGGGGGCCGCGCCTGCGCCTCAGCTCTCCCCGCACTCGCCCTCACCCTGCCCGGCTCCATCCTCCCTGCGTGCAGCCTTCACTCCGGCACTCACTCCGCCACTCACCCCAGCACCACGACCCCGGGAGTGAGGCGCTAGTGCGGGGCGGACTCTCACTTCACGTTTCGTTCGCAGCAGTTTCGCCAGACCCAACTACATTACTGCCATGGAGAGAAAGGTAGGAAATATAGCATCATTATAACATCAATATCTAGGCTTTGTTTTTCTACTTGATAAAAATATTTGTCGTACGGCTGCTGTTGTCCACGAATAAAAGTGTTCAACAGCACCCTGCCCACCTTTGTAGTGAACCCTATGCAGTGCCAGCATTAGTGCGCTAGGGAGTTTTTTTTTTAACTGGATCTAGTTTATGAGCCAAAACGCAGGGAGAAAAATCTGACTACGCAAATGCTTTTGAATAAATATGAAACGGAATATGCATGAGAAATATGCATGCTGGCCTTTTACATGTAGTGTGTGTTTAGTGTGTGTCTGCTGGAGGGTGTAAGTGTGTGTTGTGTGTAATTAGGGTAGAGTAAAGTAGACTAGAGCAGCCAGGTCCCCACAACACCCTCCTCCTCCTCCTCCTCCTCCTCCTCCTCTCAGGGCTCCTTCGCACACTCCAGCGGCTTGTTAACCTTGAACGCAGCCAAGCAGTCAGCCACTTGAGGAGTAGTGGCTACTGGTCCTAACACAGCCTAGTGGTTATCTGGAGAGGGACACTCGTCGCTCCCTGGAGCGCAAAACGCCTCCTCCCTCCTCCCCGTCTCTCTCCTCCGTCGTGCGGAGCGATGTCAAGTGGTTATTAGCCTTACACTTTCACTAATTATAACAACTTCTCACCCGTGCTAAAATATCCCCAAAGAAGGGGATCTGTTTGTGCGGAAAAGATAGTCCATGCAGTTATTTTTTTAATTATTATATTTCTTCAATTGGGCTGTGGGCCTGTCACCTGTGTTCACACATGACGGAGTGGGGTACACACAGAAGGCAGAATCATATTGGTGTGGATCTTCATATAGCATCTTATTACACCTTAATTACAAAATTAGGCCTTTTCAAAGATTCCAGTAATTATTGTCGTTCAAAAAGCAGAGATTAAAGTTCTGATTTTATAAGTAGCAGATTTCGAAAGACATCAAAACTGTACTCAAAAAAAGAAAAACCTTTAAATGGTCAAAAAAAATATTGAACCTCTTTAACCATGTTTTGCCTTTATCACAGCTGGAAAAAAAACACAAAATGAGTTTTACTTAAGGCACAGACCCGAAATGTATAAGGCCTGATAGCTACAGCGGTGTTGCGGTGAATGGTGTTGCTGAGAGGATCCTGTGGCGGGTGTAGACAGCATTAGCTGCTGAAAGCTGAGTGCAACGCTTTCTAACTGTGGCACCACATCTGCATGGGTGCACTGCAGGATACCGTGGTGTCTGCAGCAGTGGCCGTCGTATTACATGACCACGGCTGTGGACTTCTGAGAACTTGCTGTAGGTCTAAATATCATTTATGCCTTGACTGTGTGGAAGCAAACTATCATCCAAGGTACTGATCGCAAGAATTTTAATGTCACCTGAGGTGCTGCTGATTTTTGCACATTAGTGACGGTGGAGTTTTTAATGCAGTTTCCAACTGTTTGTGTGTTACATTTGTGGCCTGCAGTCATCAGATTCCAATCCTTGCTTCGTTTCCATTTAAACGTTTGATTTACATCTAAGAAGCGTGCTGGAATGTGTGGCCCTGTCACCACACAGCACAGACACGGGGAGAGCAGCTCACCCGACAGGCATGGGGAGAATATGTAACCAACGTCATGTTGATAATCTGCTTCTGTAATGCAGAGAGAGCCTACTCTTGGGATCTATGATATATATATGAATGTATACGTGTGTGTGTGTGTGTGTGTGTGTGTGTGTGTGTGTGTGTGTGTGTGTGTGTGTGTGTGTGTGTGTGTGTGTGTGGTTTATGCAGCTTATTAAAGTGGGACAGCTGTGGAATGAATGTCTAACATCTACCAATATAGCCAAGGCTCCATTATAGAGAGCTTTTGTTTTCATCACTATTGTGATCCATTTTGTTGACTTTTGTTACATCACTAATTGCTTAACAGGTTATGAATTACAGTTTGTTTTATGTACATGCTTCCTGTTCTCTTTTATATTTTGCTATTGTGGAATTGCATATCTCAATGGATTATGAGAAAATGTATTGCTTATGCTGAGCACTTTGCATGGAGAGCCTGTCATGGATATTTCTCTCCAAAAACAAAGAAGTTGATCATTGATGAATAACGATCTTACACACTTTAAATTTGACAACATTTTGAAAAAAACTATTACTGAAAATGACATTTGCGTTCCTAAAAAGCGTAGAAGCAATGCAATGTTTACCATGCAGTCTGAAGATACAATGCTTCTTCGATGTTTCATGTCCATTTTACCTTGAAAAACTGTGGAAATATTACATGTTAACAGCTGAACTGGGCTTTGATGAGCTGATGTGAAAGAGGGTAGAGGTCTGTGGTTCCTTTTCCCACATGTGTATTTGAGCCCATGGCCTCAAATTCTCTTTTCGGTCCCAGTGGGGCCAGCAACACCTGAAAAGGATCACAGTGGCTCGCTTCACTACTTCCTAATCTGTCAGTTAGACAGGAGAGAGCGAGAGAGAGAGAGAGAGAGAGAGAGAGAGAGAGAGAGAGAGAGAGAGAGAGAGAGCCTAAGCCCATTAGTATTCAAGGACCCACATTTTTTTCTCTGTCACACCTCAAGTGATTTAAAGAGGCTTGGTTCTTTCATGAGTGTGAGAGCGGACAGAGCCGAAGGGAGGGCCGATTATTGAATTCTCGTGCTTTCATTTTCTCGCTTTTCCTTTCTCACTACCTCCCTTTTCATCAAGGTTTCCAGGTGGCACTGTCTAGATGTCCAAAATGGAAGAATTAGAGGTTCCCCCCGGCTCTATTCTGGGACCTTTTGTAGATGCTGGTCTAATATCACTAATGCAGAACAATGCAGAGTCTTTTTATTCTACACTTTTCTGTTGTTTGATACTATTTGTTCCCTTGAATAAATCACAAATATTGAATTCTTCTGCATTATCATATGATCATGTTAAAAAAATTACATCAAAGGTTTCCTATCTTCCAGGTTTGATTTTAAATCTTGATTGTCTAATTTCTTTTCCTTTTTCCTCTCTCCATTGGAAAACCCAAATACTGAGTCTCACTGTATTGAACACAAATACTGGGTCACTGTATTGAACAGTCTTTACCTTTTGTGTCTCAAGTTCCTTGCTGAGAGCTGGATAATGGTGAATGTCCCAACAATGGGGAAGAGGCCCAGAAAATCCTAAAATGTCTGTCAGTAGGGTTTTGTTGGTTGGTTGGTTGGTTTGTCTTGTACTGGTTTGTTTGTTGTCTGTGTTTTTTTGTTTGTTTTTTTTGTATTGAATGCCCAGACTAGCAGATTAGCCATACAAGATTAGCACTAGACCATTTGCCTGTTAGTATGAGATTAGCTCAGAGCATTTTCAAGGGAATTCTTTCTAAAAAAAATTTGGATCCTCTTTTGGATTCTTCACATCTGTAGCGGCTAAAAACCACCACAAAATATTTAGTTAGGTGCCTGCATGGCCCTGAACCAAAATGAATTCTGCCATTTGTTCATAATACTGCCTGCGATTTCTAGCCTTCTTTCCAATTCTGGCCTCAATATGAGCCTGATATGAGTGCTGGTCGGTACTTACAGTCTGGGTCTGGGGGAGACTGGGCCAGCGCAGTGATCCTCAGGGCTAGTGAGGGAGCTAGCCCTTCCAGAGACAGACTGTCTGGCTTTTACAGAGGCTGACCCATTTTTTATGTGGGGAAACGCTCAATATCCCATTCAGCGACCACAGAGAGCGAGCAAGGGGTGTTAGCAGAGTGACTTGTTATTGTTAATCCATAAAGACCCATGGCTGCCTCTTAACAGATGGAACGGGTGCTTGCTCACTGATTGCATGTGTGAACTATGCACTCAGAAAGCAGACGCTGGCATAAGCCCTCACCCCACAATGTATGAGAAATTATGTGCTTTTAAAGACACCGTTTTTTGAAATACCCCTTTCCAGACTGGGAGTTGGAAAGCTGTATTTGTTCTCCTGGAGTCCTGCTCTCTGTGATATGTCTGCTCCTGGTGCTTATCCAGGGCACTCCAGCAGCACTGGAGAACACCGGCTGACAGGGCGAACGCAGAGGCGGACATTTCTGCCATTGAAAGTGGGTTTAGATAACAAGGTGCAGGTGTGTAAGAACTGAAAGCTTCAGTGATATACTTCATGATGTCATTGTTTTGCACTTCACCTTGTTTTGCATGGAAATGCAGCCGTTGCAATTTCATAAATGTGTAATATGCAACCACACACACTGTGAATGTATAAACACATAACCATGCATTAAACAGCTATTGCTGTTATTTGTATAGGAAGGCATGGCATGTTAGAAACCAGTACACCATGTAGAGTGCTGTATAAAATAGTTACCTCGGTACCTTGGTGTTTATAAGAGCCATGGTACCAGCAACTGTATTGTTGTCAGAATTAGTTCTTTAATTAGTGGCTAAAGAATGTGGAGAAATGACAATAATAAATAATAAATTGTTATTATGTTGCTACATATTGTCGGTGCATTGGTTAATGCTTGGTAAAAAAAATGCTTGGCTTTATTTTCACCAAAATTATTTATGCTTTTTGGATCATATGAATTCATCATAACACTCACAGAATTCAGGATTACAAAGGTAATTTGCATATCGCGGCCTTCTGCAATACCAGCATAGCGTTAATGAATAATAAACTATATTGTGCCACCATTCCCCTCAGTACGATGCAACATTTTGCAATGTTGCAATACTGAATCTCTCAAGGGCTTGTTCATTACGTAGTGCATGTGCAATATCCGAGTGCTGGGATATTAAAAGGATTCGGCTTGTATTTGCACTATATAAGTGAGCTTGTGTGGATGTGTTAAACTTGTGGTTTGGCATCTTTATTTCCACTGTTCTTAGAATTTTCCTTCATATTATTTATTTTAAAAAAAACCAAAAACTTACCAGTAAAAACAGAAAGCAAACATGAAATAAGGGTGACCAGCCATTTCCTGTTGTTAGGACCTAAAACGTGTCCAGTTGTGATTTTTAAAATCTATGGGCTTTTAATGTTAACATTTGCTTTTTACAGCATATAATGTGCGGCTGTTTTGTTTTTGCGGACGACACAATTGGTTGATCAAGTCCACGCCCTACATCATTGGTCAGTTGGTCAGATTGCATCTCCGCCAGACTGTGTAGCTCCTTCATAGAAGCACATGACCGGAGAAAGCTCATTACGTTTACCTTGTATGTGATCTTTTGTATGATGCCTTACCAAGGCCTAATTATGCCCAATCCCAGAGCTGATAGTGATTCTATGTGAGTTTTTTGCGATGTATTTTTACCCGTGTATAGCATGCATATGACAAAATAACTTGACTTAAATAAGCCATCTTACACCTCACTATCTACACTCCGATTCAATTACTTTTTTTGATTTGTAAAGCAAACCTATCAGAACAGTAGACTTGGCCAGAGATGGTGTGAAAATCTGTAATATGTAGTGGGTAGCACATCTGCCTTGTGCATGTGTGTATTTAAAAACGTTGGATCTTCAGGTTTACCTGGTTCACCAGAAGTACTGAAAAGTGTCTGGTGAAGTAATGGATTCTTATGGCATCTGATTTTCATATATTCTATGACCACTGAAAAAATATCCTTCAACTGTAGTATGAGGATAAAGTAAGAGGATAAAGCCGGCCTGCCCAGCCAACATATACAATACCCTACTTTATGGTTTGTACACGAAAGGCATTTCCCCCTCTCATGTAGCTTTTTATTGCTAACGTCTTTTACTATTTATTCAGGTGACTGCACTACCATAGCGATCAGGAAACGCTCGTGAGTTGTCCCAGAACAACTTGTCCTCTGTGTTTAGTGTACAACAGGCAGTGAACTGTCAGATGACTGGCGGATAACTGCGATGTCCTCAGCAGTAAAAGGTGGTAAATCTGGGGTGACGGTGCGTTGGCTTTTTAGCGTGGTGTTTGGGTGCAGGGACTCATGAACATTCAGAGGATAAAGAAGCTTTTGTCTGCCGCACCGTATGAAACCCCCTTTATTCATCTCACTAACCACCGGTGCCTGGACTGCCTACACTGGTACATTGGCATGTTTTTTGAAGGAAATATTTTACTTTCATACAATAATTGTGGCCAGAATGAGTGACTGATCTGGGTGAGTGGTCATATCCACATGCAGGGATCTTGGTCTTTTGAAGCACTGCACCTTCTCCATTCTGACATTTTGGTTTGACGTAGATCTGCAGTAATGTTACTCATTGTATTTGTCATTTCTGGCAGCAAAGGTTCCGTTAATGAACCTTCTTTTAATGGGCTTTTTGGTGCTGGAGAATGTTTAGTTTTTAATCAACCCCTTTTTAAATCAACACCACCTTAAAATACAAGTTTGATACTTCGAGCATCCAGCTGTCAATAGCACGGCATCGACCTTGCACTTCATAAGATCATCCACAGCTGCTCAGATAAGGTTGCCCACTGGTGGCCTGAGCTAGTGTCCACTGACATTGACATGCAGAGAAGCACAAAGAATGTACATGTACTTACTGATTTTTGTAACCACACTGAATATTATTTCAGTGGAACATGTTTTTCTCAGAAAAACCCTAAAGCAGGTTGGTATGATGTAATGGATCTATACTCTCTTACCGCCCTCTGCTGGAGCCTAGCGGTTTTATTTAGCTCCCCACCCCCTCAGACCCCAGTCAATGGGACTTGCATTTGGTGGGGGGTGGTGTGGTGTGGAGGGGGACCAGTAAGGGGTACTCTGACGCTCAGAGGTAATCATCAGCCAAGCTGAGATTCTCAACTCAATGATAGAAGCTGGTCCCCTATATGTGTTCTGCAAGAGCACAACTCCTATGTATCAGTTCCAGAGAGCTAAGTAAGTTAACCAGTTCCACAGAAGACAATTACTATTGTAATCAGAGTCACTCTTATTGGATAGATTTTATGTCTATTTAAATATCATGAAAAATTCCAACACGCAAGTGTTCAGGAATGAAACGGGAAAGGGGCATGTTCCAAATACCAAGATTTAAATAATAATAATATATTATTATATATTACAATATAATAATATATGACAGTATTTGTTTAATATATGTAAATTTAATGTAAATGTGTAATGTAATGTAAAAGCTGTCACATGAAATTCTTACTTTAGTATAAGGCCATTCAGTGATGTGGGTTAACATCCAGTAATACACTGCCCTTTAAAGAGCAACAGAAGACTAGCAGCTTATATATATTTTAAGTATTACGTAGCATGGTAGTAGAAGTCACACAGCACTCTTTGTTCTCTTGAAGTCTTTCTTATGAGTCTCCTTTTTGCAGTAGGTGGCGCCCTTGAGTCAAGCTAAGAGTTTTCTCTGAGTCAGTTCAGCTCTGTTGCACTCTGAACTGCCGTGAGGCAGTGTGTGTGGTTTGGACTTTTTACTTTGTAGTTACAATATTCGTAATTTATAGTACATACATTCAGTACAAGGAAAGGAGAGCTCTGTACATCACGAGATGTGCAATCTACCTATCTTATCAATCATTTAAAATATGAAAAACATTCAGCAAGAAAATACAGACAGATATGGCAGTAATGACTGTATGACTGGATGACTTTACAGGTTTACTCCTGCCTCTGCTCTTTACCAGAGTCCAGAACTCTTATGTTTGATGGTTCTAAAGATATCAGACAAGTTGTACCATATATAAAAATTCTCACATGATCAATTTTTTTTTCTCAGTAATGTCAATTTGTCAGTTCACGTTACAGTCTGCTAATTCAATGGAAGATTTCAGATATGGGTTTCCCCAAAACATCTCAAAACAAAGATGGTTGGTATCAACAATGTTGGTGTGATCGATCATACATGCTTCTGTGTTCTTACATAAACACTGCTTTCTTGCCCCACATACTCGCATGCAAAACACATGGTCATTGAACAGTATTGCCCAGAGATACTGGGTGAAGGGGTGAATGGGGGGTTGTGTATGATACACTCTATTGCACCCAGCTCAGATGCTTGAAACCACAGACTGAGTTTTGTCCCTCTGTAATATCTACAAAGATGTTAGAAATCAGTTAACCTTTAATTTAGAGACTTTGTCATTCAAATATCTCATGAATAATTCAGCATCAGCCAGAGAATGGATAAGAGTGAAATAAAGGGTGAATAAAGCGCTGTCATACTCCCAACTAATGACCCACTGTGCTGTGGAGGTCATATGGCTTCAGGTCAGTTAGACTGGGCTGTTGCTCAGTGTCACTACTTCAGTGCACAGACTGGACTTCACGTTGAAAGTGGACAAGCACTGAGGTGGAGGCCCAGCTGCTGTGTATTATCTGATAGCTTTTTCAAAAGCTTTTCCAGTCTTTGGTTAAATACCACCAATTACATCCACTCTCTGTCAGTCACAGATGTAGTTCTCTTGACTAAAAGCTATCTCATGCCACACATATAATGCAGTCACATCGGGGGTTGTAAAGTAAATAAGTAAAGAAGAAATTAATTTTGGCTTTGGTTCATCCACACAGCACTGCCTAAATTGTAAATTGCTACACTTAAATATAACTTGTCAGAATGGGATAGATAAATTATATATATAACGTTGCTATGTGTGTGTGTGTGTGTGTGTTTGTGTGTGTGCGTGTGAGAGAGAGAGAGGGAGAGAGAGTGCGTGTGTGTGAAAGAACTATGACTGTAATATGACTGGAACTATGTCACTTATTTTAAAAAGCAGTCAGAGAGTGGACTATTAAAGTGGAACTATTGACTATTAAGTTAATTAAAAAACTAAAAAACCATTTTTGTTAAAATCCTTTTGCTCTAATCCTTGAATATACACAGAAGTCTCCATTTATAGTCTCACACTTGAACATGCTTTCTCTGTAGTTTTGTTTTTATTTCATTTTATGAACGACATAGTGCCAGTCATGTTGTATTTGACTGCAATGAAGGACAGTGAGACTACAGGGGGGGAGTGTGTTAGGAGAGAGTCTGGCTAGCAGTCAGGCTAATCCAGGGCACCCAGTCAGGGAGCATTCTCTTATCTACTGATGGAATGCAACAGCTGCTATAGCCTATGGGAGCACGTGTGTCCGTGGGGGTGGGGTGGGGTGCTGACAGGCGCGGTGGGCCGGTGGGAACCCCCCTGAAAGAGCCCCAGCTCTCAACCCCCCACATTCCCTCTCAGAGCTCCTGAAAGACTGCTCGACCAAACGTGTGCGTGTGTGTGTGTGTGTGTGTGTGTGTGTGCGTGTGTGTGTGTGCGTGCATAAGAGAGAGAGAGAGAGAGAAAGAGAGAGAGAGAAGGAGAGGCGGGCTCTCCAGGGCAGCACGTTCCAAGTAGAGAGAGGGGGAGAACCGGAGAGAAAAGGGAGAGTTAAAGAGAGGAGGGCAGAAAGCAAAAGGAAGTGTAGAGCGAGGAGCAGGGGAGGGGGAGCCGAGGAGGTGAACGGAGGGAGAGGAGGAAGAGAGGAGAGGGAAAGACAAAAGAAAGAAAGGGGGAGCGAGAGGAGGAGAAGCGGAGCGGAGAGCGGAGCGAAAGGGGGGAAATGGCTTCGGAGGAGACGAGCGGAGGGGCGCGCAAAGCCACCAAGAGCAAACTCTTCGAGTTCCTCGTCCACGGCGTGGTGAGTACCCTCTATCCGCGCGCGCGCGCGTGTGTGTGCGCGCTCCTGTTGTGTGCGTGTTCGTGCGGGCGCGGGCGCGACGAGGCGGCCGTGGCGGGGCGCGCGTGTGAACGCGGGGAGAGCCGGTGGTGTGAAGGTTGTTTCCAGCGCTCCGGCTCCACGCGCGGGGAGAGGGCGAGAGAAAGGGAGGGAGGAGGAGGGGAGGACGACAAGCGTGCGTCTGTGTACGGAAAAGAGAGAGGGATGGGGCGGAAGGAAAGAAAGGCAGAAGCTGGGACGGCGGTGGTCGTTCACTGACAGGGACGCGGGGAGGAGGGGGCGGCTGACATTATTTTACCTCAGTGAATGGAGGCGCGAATAACGTTTGAGTGCGTCCTTCATATTTAATGTGACAAATAATACAGAATGAACACGTTTGAAAGATTTTCTATTGTGCCTCGGTTTGTGACTGTAATACTTTACTTGAAAAGCAAGACTTAATTTCACAGAAAAAAAAACATTTGTTTTAATGTTGCAGTTGGTAACCTTTTATTCATCTAGCAGGTGAAGTCTTTTATTCATAATGATTCGTGTTTTGTGTAGACAGGACTACATCATGTGTCAAACCAAATTTTGAGAAAATTACTTCATGAAGTAGGCGTGTAGACTCAGAGACCATATGGTCAGCTAGTTCTGAATTCTTATTTAAAAACATTAGATCTCAAGGCACTAGTTTAGTTCATATTACAGGGGAAACAAAATTATCAAACAGATTCTGGTTTGGGTCTTGTTTTTTTATTGTTTATTTTGTTTGTTTTGTTTTAAGAGTAAAACACTACACTAGAATATGCCACAATCTGTTGTGGTTGAAGCTAAAATTCCATGATAAATAAGACTTATGTATAACCAGTAATATTGTAATTTTGCTGCTAAAGGCTTTCATATAAAAGCCCCTAAGTTTCTAATTAAAATTCCAGTGAAATAATGAGCCACAGCCTTTTGAACAGGAATAAACCTCTGGCCCAGAATACAAAATAAAAGTATGTAGGTGCCAGGGGTAAGGCGAGAATGAACAAAACTACTGCGTTTGACTTCGGAACGGAGGAACGATGGAGCTGTCGGTGCAGACTTAATTCCCCTGGACCAGGAGCTGGTTGTTCCTGGACAAATGTTTCTCACTCCTCTCTCCGGCTTCCTCTCGTCACCTCACTTCCACTTCAGAAGGTCTTGCCTTCCTCTGCGCTCACCCTCATCTTCGTCTTCGTGAGCTTCGTCTCTCTTGCCCTCTGCGAGGTGGCAGCAGCGACCCGGCTGTCTGCCGGGCCGGTTCTGTGGCAGGTGGTCGGATGGCCTCCCTGTCAGCACCGGCAGGCTGCGCAGCCACGTTATCTCGTCTCCAAGCGGCAAATATTTGGAGCTGAAGGGAGAACACGGAGCTCCCAAGGCGAAGAACAGAGTGTGCGGATCAAGGCTCCCAACGAGAACGGTGATGGGACGTAGTCAAAGCCCCGAAGGAAAACGGGGGGAGTGGCATGTTTAGTCTCGGTGGTCTCTCTTCCACAAAATGTTTGATCTTCAACACAAAGTCCATTTTTGCAAGGCTCAAAAATGAGGTCAGCGATCGGGCCTTGTGTTTTGGAAAGTGCACTGTTTGCAGATCAGCGGTTGTGGTCAGGCTTGTGCTCATTATGTCCGGTTTAATGGTTTTTTAAAAATGTCTTCTACTTCTACTGCTGGTGGATTGTTTTGGTTGTGGTTTCACGATCTGTACGCAGTTGTGGAGTCTTTTATCTTGAGTGTTAGTCATATCAGGGAGAGACACACTCCCCCTCAGAAAAGGCAGAAACACACGACTCCGTCGGTTAATGACACACTCACCTTTACTGTTTAACCGCACGGATAAACAGCGATGACCTGAGGGTCATTTCACTCAGGCACTAGAGCTGGAGGAACATGCCTGTCCATTCATTTCCCTTGGAATCCCAGTGGTGCAGAGGCACTGTGGGAATGGGGAGGGCACACACACGGTCTAGACCACGCACTGGGAGAACAGGAGATAAGAATCACTTGTTGTTTTACTCCGGCTGTTAATGAAGTTAGGGGCAATTTGCAAGTAATTGTCGGCTTGAAATGAAGTCGTTTGTAGGCATTTTCCCCCTTTTAAAAATCCATTGGTTTCTAGATTATTTCTTTGACCTTTCCAGGCATTAAAGTTAATTTAGCGGTCAAAATTCACAGACATTTATGAAACACAAGAAAACCAGAAGTCTGTTAAAGAGCTTTTTTTTTTCCATTTCAAAATGTCACATTGCAACACTCTCTCGGAACAACCCAACTTTGACCCAAATGAAATTTGTGCCCTGCCCCCCCCATAACATGGCTTCACGTTTCATGCTGATGAAGGTTCACGTGAAGAGCCATCAGTGCCGTTGTCAGAGCGCTGGCGAGAAGCGGGTGGGCGTTGGCGTGGTGACGGAGTTCGTCACACTGATTGGCATCTCGAACGTTGTCTGCATCTCCCCGGAGACCAAGTCCACACGGAGGCTCCAATGGGTGAATTATCAAACGTAGAGCTGAACTAAGCTGCGATTCCTCGACCTCTTGATCAGGTCCTCTTCACATTGATTGTTGAGCATAGTTGGAGCAATGAGAAGGAAATTTTAGTTGTTTACCGCTTTAAAAAAAAGCTCAGATTCCAGGGTTATTGGAATGTTTGTTTCCGTGGGAAACCTTGCCCAAGCCTGGATCATTTGGGCTATATTTAAAGCTACTTGCTGATAACAGAAGTTGTATTCTTCTGACGGAGCGTTTGGTACTGCATTACAGCATCACTTTCATTAAGGGCGGAAGCTTTGTACTGTCGCCGTGCTCAGTACACGGCCCAAAGGCAGACCACATACCGATCCTCCGAGGAGTAATGATAATAATTGATACACACATGTACGCACACACACTTGGGAGTGCTCAAGGTCACAGTGTTCTTACCCTCTACAGTGCATTGTGTGTGTGTGTGTGTGTGTGTGTGTGTGTGTGTGTGTGTGTGTGTGTGTGTGTGTGTGTGTGTGTGTATGTGTGTGTGTGTGTTCACTGGATGACAAGTCTAGCAAGGGTCAGAAGGAAGAAGACAGGCATGTGTGTGTATCTTCATTTAAAATTTTGCACGGATCATTCGCTCTTGATGGAGGCTGTGGCATATAACCTAGGGTGAACTTATCACTCCCTCATTAGCATTCATCACTTTATCAATTCTCAACCATTTCTCCAACCAGCCCCCAGGTGGCCAGTGGTATCTGACTCCGTGTGCATGTTGTTCTCTCCATGATGCTCTGTGTGTGTGTGTGTGTGTATGGGGTGCGTGTGTGTGACTGCATATGTGAAGCTGTTTTTCTTCATGTAATTTGCTGCGGGTTTTTTCGCCCATAGACCTGCCCCTCCCCACATACACCCCACTTATAGACCTGCCCCTCCCCACCTGAACCCCACCCATACACCTGCCCCTCCCCACATACACCCCACCCATACACCTGCCCCTCCCCACATACACCCCGCCCATACACCTGCCCCTCCCCACATACACCCCACCCATACACCTGCCCCTCCCCACATAAACCCCGCCCATAGACCTGCCCCTCCCCACATACACCCCACCTATAGACCCGCCCCTCCCCACATACACCCCGCCCATACACCTGCCCCTCTCCACATACACCCCACCCATACACCTGCCCCTCCCCACATAAACCCCACCCATACACCTGCCCCTCCCCACATAAACCCCGCCCATACACCTGCCCCTCCCCACATAAACCCCGCCCATACACCTGCCCCTCCCCACATAGACCTGCCCCTCCCCACATACACCCAGCACATTCATATCCCTACCAAAATGGAAAACATAACAGGGCGGCAGTGACCAGCTGTTCCACAAGGATGAATGACAGCAACACCTGCCAGGCAGCCAGACAGAACGGGAGCAGAGAAACGAAGAGACCCAGCAGAAACGAAGAGACCCAGCAGAAACGAAGAGCCCCAGCAGAAACGAAGAGCCCCAGCAGAAACGAAGAGCCCCAGCAGAAACGAAGAGCCCCAGCCTCCATGTCCTGCTCAGTCAGGAACGCTGTCTGATGCGAACAGCGCTGTAGTGTCATGGAGGAGCGATCCCGCTGACGTGTCTTCCCTTGCAGGAGCATTCCAGCATTTTTTACTTAATCTCATCCTCAATAACTTGATATATATTACAAGCGTGTTTCATCCGTTTGACTTATGACCATTACTTGTGCGGGGGAATGAGTGGAAATGATTGTATTTGATAATCATCTGCATGTTCCTGTAAGAGGGTTCCACGTCCATCTGAGCCTTATGACAAGTTTGAGCACTATTAAATGTATCTGAGGGTCTGAACTAGGACAAGGTCACACTAGTTTAACTGTAAATGCATTGTGACATGGTGCGGTGTCTCTGCTGGACAACCTGTCTCGCGGTGCAACCTGTGTCTGCGCCTGCCTGCTTGCTTAGGCCCAGCTGTAGTGTTGGGTCTAGGCCCATGGACCTCTGAACCAGCACACCCTGCGTGATGTGTGTGGGCGGGTAGTTGCCTACCCAGGTGCTAACCTTAACCGCTCTTACATCAACCGCTGACCTGGAGATCCGGAGATAAGAAGAAGTTCTGACATGTTCCTTTGCTCCAGCGGGTCGATCTGGGAACACTTCCCGCATAGCTAAATAGAACATGTCTTTCCCACTTTAAGGCCACTGGGTGAAAGCAACAGTCCTTAGCATCTCCATGGCAGCGCGGTGTTGTGAAGGACGTGAGGGGTTTAGGAAGGGCGCACTTCTGACAGAGGTGCGAATGGAAGACTGATGCTCTCCATTTTATCACCGAAATCGTTCTTGAGACCTTGGAATCAGTGTGAGTCAACTGGGAGAAGATTTCCAATGCAGGTCTTGGTTTTTTTTTGCTCTAGGAAACAGAGGTGCAGGAATAAGATGGCCTCTTGATGGCAAGTGGGTCTGTTTCATACTCTCACACCTAGATACACTCGCCGGACAGGACGGCTAGAATCAAGGCTTTCCTAGTTCACTATCTGAACAGTTCAGCACAGGAAAATATGTTTTTGTTTTGTCTTGTGAGAAAATTATTGGTTGATTTTTTTTTTGAAAACTTGAAGCTGTGTGTGTGGTATACGATGTTGAGGCTGTAAGTGTGTGACGAAGCTACAATGTTGAGGCTGTAAGTGTGTGATAAATCTACGATCTTGACCTTTTGACTTTCTCCTTTCACACTAAACACAATGATCCTATCATGCCCCATATCCAGTGACAAAGCTCAGATTATCCTCAGCTTGCCAAAATCAGTCAAGCAAATCTAGACAGATCCCCACAAACATTTGCTGCTTTACACACACACAAACACACACGCACACACACAACCACCCACACACACCAGCTGTTGCTAGTGGAGTGACTGTCGCAGGTGTTAAGACCCTTTGTCGAGTCATTTGTGCCTCGTTGACTCAGCTGGCCACGAGGACACAGCTCCTTTTTGTTTTCCACATTTGTCTCTGATCCAGGATCAGTGTGGGTGTGTGGATTATTGCAGGTGTATATAAATTATTGCAGTTCAGTGCCTCTATCAGTAGTGGGCCTCCATCACTCCTGTACACCTTCTCCAAAGTCTTGGTGGCACATCTGCTGATGCAAAAACATTTAATGAGTGTTTTAATAAACGTAAGGTCCGGTTCTACGTAATAAAGGGAGCTTAATGGTGTCAATCTTCATAGATTTTTTAATTTTCTGTCCATTGTATTTTATCTTTCACATTAGCGTCCCGGCATGCCGTCAGGAGCGAGGATGCCCCATCAGGGGGCACCGATGGGGCCTCCTGGGCCACCGTACGGAGGTAGCCCTGCTGTTCGACCCGGACTGACCAATCCTGCGATGGAGGCCAACCGCAAGCGCCCCGCCCCCTCCCAGCAACAGCTCCCGCAGCAGCAGCAAGCAGCGCAGAACAGGAACAGGAAGTGAGTACCATAAGCCACGCCCACTACCAAGGACCGCTTAGCACAACAAGAATTTGAGCAGTGTTACTATGACTACCAAACACATGGCTGTAGTCTCACCCGCAACCTTGAAGATTATGAACATTGCAGCTCAGAGGCTGTTACCAAGACAACAGACAAGTAAGCGGTTACCATGGTTACCAGCCTGGGGCTGTTACTATGACTGCAGGCATTAGTCGGTGAAGGCATTTTCAATGCACTTGTGGGTGTCTGGACAGTTGTACTGGGAATGACTGCACTCCAGTCTAAGACTTCCTCATTAGTGTCTGAAGTTCTGGTAAAATGAAGAGGGTTTCTGTGCCACATGCTACCCACACGCCCGTCTGAGCGCACTGCATCACGTCTGGTGGTAAAGCAGCGCTTTAGAAAAACCACCACCATGAGTGGCAGTTCACAGCACTCTACCCTGAATGGCTGTGGGGTTCACAGGTGTGACCAGTTCAGAGAACCAGTGGCTTTCAGTGGTGTGCTTAACAACGCAAGAAGTCACAGCACTGTGGGTTGAAATGAATTGGAAGTACAGATGTTTTATTTTTATTTTGATTAAAAAATTGGTGCTCTATCATGAAATGTTGTGCTGCCCTTATTATCTTGGCATCGTGTGACAAAAGGTACTGTTAGTATGAATGTTTTATGATGCTGTCATTAGGAACATATTACGTTTCGTTTTATTGACTAAAACAGGCAGACTTGAACTGTTATTTAATAAATGAAACAAAGACAGCAGGTAGAGGAAATACTCATATTTTCAGAGAGTATACTTTCAAAAAGTGGTGGGTACAAAATCTGCCATTTCAGGCAGTGGTGGGGACATGTCTCCAGTGTCCCCAGCATAACACCTGTGGGGAGGGGGGGTATATTGTAGTGTGGGGAGTGCTGTATAGTGAGGTATACTGTAGTGTGGGGACTGCTGTATAGTGAGGAATACTGTAGTGTGGGGAGTGCTGTGTTCTGAGGTATACTGTAGTGTGGGGAGTTCTGTGTTCTGAGGTATACTGTAGTGTGGGGAGTGTTGTATAGTGAGGTATACTGTAGTGTGGGGAGTTCTGTGTTCTGAGGTATACTGTAGTGTGGGGAGTGTTGTATAGTGAGGTATACTGTAGCGTGGGGAGTGCTGTATAGTGAGGTATACTGTAGTGTGGGGAGTTTTGTATAGTGAGGTATACTGTAGTGTGGGGAGTGTTGTATAGTGAGGTATACTGTAGTGTGGGGAGTGTTGTATAGTGAGGTATACTGTAGTGTGAGGAGTGCTGTGTTGTGAGGTATACTGTAGTGTGGGGAGTGATGTATAGTGAGGTATACTGTAGTGTGGGGAGTGCTGTATAGTGAGGTATTCTGTAGTGTGGGGAGTACTGTGTTCTGAGGTATACTGTAGTGTGGGGAGTGCTGTATAGTGAGGTATACTGTAGTGTGAGGAGTGCTGTATAGTGAGGTATATTGTAGTGTGGGGAGTTCTGTGTTCTGAGGTATACTGCAGTGTGGGGAGTGTTGTATAGTGAGGTATACTGTAGTGTGGGGAGTGCTGTATAGTGAGGTATACTGTAGTGTGGGGAGTGCTGTATAGTGAGGTATACTGTAGTGTGGGGAGTGCTGTATAGTGAGGTATATTGTAGTGTGGGGAGTGCTGTATAGTCTGGTACACTAGTGTGGGGAGTGTTGTATAGTGAGGTATACTGTAGTGTGGGGAGTGCTGTGTTCTGGGGTGTACTGTAGTGTGGGGAGTGCTGTATAGTGAGGTATACTGTAGTTTGTGGAGTGCTGTATAGTGAGGTATACTGTAGTGTGGGGAGTGCTGTATAGTGAGGTATACTGTAGTGTGGGGAGTGCTGTGTTCTGAGATATACTGTAGTGTGGGGAGTGCTGTATAGTGAGGTATACTGTAGTGTGGGGAGTTCTGTGTTCTGAGGTATACTGTAGTGTGGGGAGTGTTGTATAGTGAGGTATACTGTAGTGTGGGGAGTGCTGTATAGTGAGGTATACTGTAGTGTGGGGAGTACTGTGTTCTGAGGTATACTGTAGTGTGGGGAGTTCTGTGTTCTGAGGTATACTGTATTGTGGGGAGTGTTGTATAGTGAGGTATACTGTAGTGTGGGGAGTTCTGTGTTCTGAGGTATACTGTAGTGTGGGGAGTGTTGTATAGTGAGGTATACTGTAGCGTGGGGAGTGCTGTATAGTGAGGTATACTGTAGTGTGGGGAGTGTTGTATAGTGAGGTATACTGTAGTGTGGGGAGTGTTGTATAGTGAGGTATACTGTAGTGTGGGGAGTGTTGTATAGTGAGGTATACTGTAGTGTGAGGAGTGCTGTGTTGTGAGGTATACTGTAGTGTGGGGAGTGATGTATAGTGAGGTATACTGTAGTGTGGGGAGTGCTGTATAGTCTGGTACACTAGTGTGGGGAGTGTTGTATAGTGAGGTATACTGTAGTGTGGGGAGTGCTGTGTTCTGGGATGTACTGTAGTGTGGGGAGTGCTGTATAGTGAGGTATACTGTAGTTTGTGGAGTGCTGTATAGTGAGGTATACTGTAGTGTGGGGAGTGCTGTATAGTGAGGTATACTGTAGTGTGGGGAGTGCTGTGTTCTGAGATATACTGTAGTGTGGGGAGTGCTGTATAGTGAGGTATACTGTAGTGTGGGGAGTTCTGTGTTCTGAGGTATACTGTAGTGTGGGGAGTGTTGTATAGTGAGGTATACTGTAGTGTGGGGAGTGCTGTATAGTGAGGTATACTGTAGTGTGGGGAGTACTGTGTTCTGAGGTATACTGTAGTGTGGGGAGTGCTGTATAGTGAGGTATACTGTAGTGTGGGGAGTGCTGTATAGTGAGGTATACTGTAGTGTGGGGAGTTCTGTGTTCTGAGGTATACTGTAGTGTGGGGAGTGTTGTATAGTGAGGTATACTGTAGTGTGGGGAGTGCTGTATAGTGAGGTATACTGTAGTGTGGGGAGTACTGTGTTCTGAGGTATACTGTAGTGTGGGGAGTGCTGTATAGTGAGGTATACTGTAGTGTGGGGAGTGCTGTATAGTGAGGTATATTGTAGTGTGGGGAGTTCTGTGTTCTGAGGTATACTGTAGTGTGGGGAGTGTTGTATAGTGAGGTATTCTGTAGTGTGGGGAGTGCTGTATAGTGAGGTATACTGTAATGTGGGGAGTGCTGTATAGTGAGGTCAATCAATCAATCAATCAAATTTTATTTATATAGCGCTTTTTACAACAGTTGTTGTCACAAAGCAGCTTTACAAGTGCCGAGTCCTAGCCCCCAGTGAGCAAGCCAAGGGCGACAGTGGCAAGGAAAAACTCCCTAGTTTTTTGCATGAGGAAGAAACCTTGAGAGGAACCAAGACTCAGGGGGGGAACCCATCCTCCTCTGGCCGACACCGGTCACCATGACAACAACAACAACAATTTAGACAGAAAGAAGAGAAAGAAAAGGAAAAATATGTAATAATGTCCATCATGATGTATGCATCCGGTTAGGCAGGAGGTGGCTGGCCCAGGATGGATTGCTGGTCTCCTCATCTCATTATTCCTCAAGCAGGCGGGCAGCCATGTGGAGAAATGAAACAGGGAAAATTAGCTCTGTATGAGGACATATACAGGACAGGTAAAATTATAAACATTTCCGGAGTGTGGCAGCAACTCCGGCATTTAGTTAAATTATTACAGCCTAGCTAAAAAGGCAGAACCAGAAGGTAACATAGGCTTGGGGGCATTCTGAGACAATGGCATCCGTCCACTGCACTGTCAACAAACTTGAGTGACCACGAGCAGTGACAGGACGACAGCACCAACACCCCAGTCTACCATAAAACCCTTCGTCTATGAACCCCTGGATCTGTACTTTTATCTAAGGGGGGATATTAATTATCAAACGCTAAAGGTATACTGTAGTGTGGGGAGTGCTGTATAGTGAGGTATATTGTAGTGTGGGGAGTGCTGTATAGTGAGGTATACTGTAGTGTGGGGACTGCTGTATAGTCTGGTACACTAGTGTGGGGAGTGTTGTATAGTGAGGTATACTGTAGTGTGGGGAGTGCTGTGTTCTGGGGTGTACTGTAGTGTGGGGAGTGCTGTATAGTGAGGTATACTGTAGTTTGTGGAGTGCTGTATAGTGAGGTATACTGTAGTGTGGGGAGTGCTGTATAGTGAGGTATACTGTAGTGTGGGGAGTGCTGTGTTCTGAGATATACTGTAGTGTGGGGAGTGCTGTATAGTGAGGTATATTGTAGTGTGGGGAGTGCTGTATATTGAGGTATACTGTAGTGTGGGGAGTGCTGTGTTCTAAGGTATACTGTAGTGTGGGGAGTGCTGTATAGTGAGGTATACTGTAGTGTGGGGAGTGTTGTATAGTGAGGTATACTGTAGTGTGGGGAGTGTTGTATAGTGAGGTATACTGTAGTGTGGGGAGTGTTGTATAGTGAGGTATACTGTAGTGTGGGGAGTGCTGTATAGTGAGGTATACTGTAGTGTGGGGAGTTCTGTGTTCTGAGGTATACTGTAGTGTGGGGAGTGCTGTGTTCTGAGGTATACTGTAGTGTGGGGAGTGTTGTATAGTGAGATATACTGTAGTGTGGGGAGTGCTGTGTTCTGAGATATACTGTAGTGTGGGGAGAGCTGTGTTCTGAGGTATACTGTAGTGTGGGGAGTTCTGTGTTCTGAGGTATACTGTAGTGTGGGGAGGGTTGTATAGTGAGATATACTGTAGTGTGGGGAGTGCTGTATAGTGAGGAATACTGTAGTGTGGGGAGTGCTGTGTTCTGAGGTATACTGTAGTGTGGGGAGTGCTGTGTTCTGAGGTATACTGTAGTGTGGGGAGTGTTGTATAGTGAGGTATACTGTAGTGTGGGGAGTGCTGTATAGTGAGGTATACTGTAGTGTGGGGAGTGATGTATAGTGAGGTATACTGTAGTGTGGGGAGTGTTGTATAGTGAGGTATACTGTAGTGTGGGGAGTGCTGTGTTCTGGGGTGTACTGTAGTGTGGGGAGTGCTGTATAGTGAGGTATACTGTAGTTTGTGGAGTGCTGTATACTGAGGTATACTGTAGTGTGGGGAGTGCTGTATAGTGAGGTATACTGTAGTGTGGGGAGTGCTGTGTTCTGAGATATACTGTAGTGTGGGGAGTGCTGTATAGTGAGGTATACTGTAGTGTGGGGAGTGCTGTATATTGAGGTATACTGTAGTGTGGGGAGTGCTGTGTTCTAAGGTATACTGTAGTGTGGGGAGTGCTGTATAGTGAGGTATACTGTAGTGTGGGGAGTGTTGTATAGTGAGGTATACTGTAGTGTGGGGAGTGTTGTATAGTGAGGTATACTGTAGTGTGGGGAGTGTTGTATAGTGAGGTATACTGTAGTGTGGGGAGTGCTGTATACTGAGGTATACTGTAGTGTGGGGAGTGCTGTATAGTGAGGTATACTGTAGTGTGGGGAGTGCTGTGTTCTGAGATATACTGTAGTGTGGGGAGTGCTGTATAGTGAGGTATACTGTAGTGTGGGGAGTGCTGTATATTGAGGTATACTGTAGTGTGGGGAGTGCTGTGTTCTAAGGTATACTGTAGTGTGGGGAGTGCTGTATAGTGAGGTATACTGTAGTGTGGGGAGTGTTGTATAGTGAGGTATACTGTAGTGTGGGGAGTGTTGTATAGTGAGGTATACTGTAGTGTGGGGAGTGCTGTATAGTGAGGTATACTGTAGTGTGGGGAGTTCTGTGTTCTGAGGTATACTGTAGTGTGGGGAGTGTTGTATAGTGAGATATACTGTAGTGTGGGGAGTGCTGTGTTCTGAGATATACTGTAGTGTGGGGAGTGCTGTGTTCTGAGGTATACTGTAGTGTGGGGAGTGCTGTATAGTGAGGAATACTGTAGTGTGGGGAGTGCTGTGTTCTGAGGTATACTGTAGTGTGGGGAGTGCTGTGTTCTGAGGTATACTGTAGTGTGGGGAGTGTTGTATAGTGAGGTATACTGTAGTGTGGGGAGTGCTGTATAGTGAGGTATACTGTAGTGTGGGGAGGGATGTATAGTGAGGTATACTGTAGTGTGGGGAGTGTTGTATAGTGAGGTATACTGTAGTGTGGGGAGTGTTGTATAGTGAGGTATACTGTAGTGTGGGGAGTTCTGTGTTCTGAGGTATACTGTAGTGTGGGGAGTGTTGTATAGTGAGGTATACTGTAGTGTGGGGAGTGTTGTATAGTGAGGTATACTGTAGTGTGGGGAGTGTTGTATAGGGAGGTATACTGTAGTGTGGGGAGTGTTGTATAGGGAGGTATACTGTAGTGTGGGGAGTGCTGTATAGTGAGGTATACTGTAGTGTGGGGAGTGTTGTATAGTGAGGTATACTGTAGTGTGGGGAGTGTTGTATAGTGAGATATATTGTAGTGTGGGGAGTGTTGTATAGTGAGATATACTGTAGTGTGGGGAGTGTTGTATAGTGAGGTATACTGTAGTGTGGGGAGTGTTGTATAGTGAGGTATACTGTAGTGTGGGGAGTGCTACAGAATGGGTTGTCCTGAAGTTTGTTTTCTGTGCTTTGTTTTGTGGAACTGTTTTGTTGTATTAAAGGGTGTCCAATTCTGAGGTAAGGTATAACTTTCTCTTGGTCTGTGTTTCTCAGGAGGAATCAGCTCTCTGACTGTCTCTCTGTGTTTCTCTCATTCTCTGTCACTCACACACCCACCAGGCTCCTTTCCCCCACAGTTCTTCTGATTACCCACACTCCCCTGCTCTTTTGACCTGGTCAGCTGCTCTGGTGTAATGTGACCCCCCCACCAGCAGGATCTGTATAGCCTCTCCCTCCCTCCACCCACTCCATCACCTTGATGGGTCCGTGTGTGACCTGTAGGTGTGAAAGTGTGTGCGTGTGTTTGAGTTTGTTATACCCAGCTCTCTGTCTCAGAGTACCTGCATATCACTCACTTGATGGTCTGACCCCTTCTCACTCATCCTGAACCTCGGAGGATTGCTGTGAATTCTTCCGCTTTCTCCTTCGTAAATACAGTATTCAGGTGCCTGGTGTTCTGTCAAAACCGTAACGTCAGTTACACCCAAACTGACGGGATTTATTAATGGGGGTTTTGTTTGTTTGTTTGATTGTTTCAACAAGTGAGTTATGGTCAAATTTTGTTTGTCTTTTGGCCACTTGATCGTCCTAATGGTCACGCACAAATGAACTAAACTCTACACACTTCCACAGACGTTCTTAGAAAGGAGAACTCAGTGCTATCTAATCAAGAACCCTTCCAATCCCATCAACTCGTAGGAAACCTGTGGGATTTCCTGGAGCCAGTGAGATGCCAGGGAGGCAGATGGACATGAGAGAGGCCCAATCAGATCTCACGCTTGGATCCAAGTAGGAGTTTACTATGCTGCATGGTAGATTCTCGTGCGTTTTTGACACCACCCTTGTCCTAGATCTTGCCCTCTGACCCCTGCACACGCGTAAAGTTTGTCTTAAACCAAACCCATCCAAGTATTCCTTAACAAGCATTTTGCAGTCTTTGGTGTAATAAAGATCAGAACTCGCAAATAACTGCAACATCTTAGCAGTTCAACCAAGGAATATTTTTCAACAACAGGGTGTATTAAAGGTTATAACCTCAGACACATTTGATCCTTGTTTCTTCACAATTCCTCTTGTGTCAAAGGCTGTCTAAGCATGGGCATGATACACACTGCTGCATGGCATGCTGGGAGAGAACCTGATTTGTTAAGGGTTTCAGTAAATTCTAACATGTTAATGTTGCAAAATGCGATATCCACATTTGATGGACCTGCCCACTCCCCCCTAAGTTACCCCACTTAGTGACAACATTCACTCTGTGCCAGTTCTTCTCTGTGAGTTACTTTAAATGACTTCAAATGACTTTAAAGATGTAAAGACCTTTTGAAGATCTGAGTCATAAGTGCCTTTCTCACTGGAGCTGCAAAATATGGACAAAATATTGCAACTGCAGTATAAATTGCAATGTATATTAAACAGACTGCAGCGAGACCTTGATGTGAATGGTAAATGGATGACCTACATTATTAAGACCACAATTATTTACGTTTATTGTTCGAATGCTGTAATTTACCACCACATCTGGAACCTCTAGTCTGTGTGTGTGTGGGTGTGGGTATGTGTGTGTGTGGGTATGTGTGTGTGTGTGTGTGTGTGTGTGTGTGTGTGTGTGTGTGTGTGTGTGTGTGTGTGTGTCTCAGCCATGTTGTCCGGTATGCTTTGATGTCTTGTGTCTTCTCACACTCCCGGACCCACGGCGAGTGGGAATCTTGTCACTTTGACTGATTCATTTCACTGCATGTCAATGATGGCTGTGTCTCCACGGGCAGCGGTGGGTTAGGGGACAGGGCAGCGGTGGGTTAGGGGACAGGTCAGCGGTGGGTTAGGGGACAGGTCAGCGGTGGGTTAGGGGACAGGGCAGCGGTGGGTTAGGGGACAGGTCAGCGGTGGGTTAGGGGACAGGGCAGCGGTGGGTTAGGGGACAGGGCAGCGGTGGGTTAGGTGACAGGTCAGCGGTGGGTTAGGGGACAGGGCAGCGGTGGGTTAGGGGACAGGGCAGCGGTGGGTTAGGGGACAGGTCAGCGGTGGGTTAGGTGACAGGTCAGCGGTGGGTTAGGGGACAGGGCAGCGGTGGGTTAGGGGACAGGGCAGCGGTGGGTTAGGGGACAGGGCAGCGGTGGGTTAGGGGACAGGGCAGCGGTGGGTTAGGGGACAGGTCAGCGGTGGGTTAGGGGACAGGGCAGCGGTGGGTTAGGGGACAGGGCAGCGGTGGGTTAGGGGACAGGGCAACGGTGGGTTAGGGGACAGGTCAGCGGTGGGTTAGGGGACAGGGCAACGGTGGGTTAGGGGACAGGTCAGCGGTGGGTTAGGGGACAGGTCAGCGGTGGGTTAGGGGACAGGGCAGCGGTGGGTTAGGGGACAGGTCAGCGGTGGGTTAGGGGACAGGGCAGCGGTGGGTTAGGGGACAGGGCAGCGGTGGGTTAGGGGACAGGTCAGCGGTGGGTTAGGGGACAGGGCAACGGTGGGTTAGGGGACAGGTCAGCGGTGGGTTAGGGGACAGGTCAGCGGTGGGTTAGGGGACAGGGCAACGGTGGGTTAGGGGACAGGTCAGCGGTGGGTTAGGGGACAGGGCAACGGTGGGTTAGGGGACAGGTCAGCGGTGGGTTAGGGGACAGGTCAGCGGTGGGTTAGGGGACAGGGCAGCGGTGGGTTAGGGGAGAGGTCAGCGGTGGGTTAGGGGACAGGGCAGCGGTGGGTTAGGGGACAGGGCAGCGGTGGGTTAGGGGACAGGGCAGCGGTGGGTTAGGGGACAGGGCAGCGGTGGGTTAGGGGACAGGGCAGCGGTGGGTTAGGTGACAGGTCAGCGGTGGGTTAGGGGACAGGTCAGCGGTGGGTTAGGGGACAGGGCAGCGGTGGGTTAGGGGACAGGGCAGCGGTGGGTTAGTTGCCCCCAGGCTGAGGTGTGATAAGAGCGTGTCATGGAGATGCACCGAGATTTCACCGACTTGGTGAAATGATTTTCTGGCTAATGGAGAAATAAAAAGCACACACACCAAAAAAAGAGAAGAGAGTCTGAGCTGTGATGCCAGTACAGATAGTAGCCGTGTGCCAGGCTCCATCATGCCAGGCTGTGGGTGCCACTCTGCTACCCATCTCTGTGCCCATGTTGGCGGGCACCATCTGGGCTTGAATCACTAAAACTCACAAACACACACACACAAACAAACGCTCGCCCGTGCGCCCACACACACACACACACACACACACACACACACACACACACACACACACACACACACACACACACACACATAACGTCGGCATTCTTGCATCCTGGACCAGCCCCAGAATTTTAGCAGATGTCCCGGGTGCTACACTATCGGTCTCCATAGTAACATCTCTCTTTTTTTTTCCTCATTCTGTCTTTCTCTCTGTCTCTTTTTCCTCACTCTCTTCTGCAGCACCAAGAGGAGGAAAATGGCTGATAAGATTCTTCCACAAAGGGTGAGTGGGAAATCTTGCTGTTCTGGCAGTTTAATTCGTGTGTGTGTGTGTGTGTGTGTGTGTGTGTGTGTGTGTGTGTGTGTGTGTGTGTGTGTGTGTGTGTGTGTGTGTGTGTGTGTGCACGCGCACGGCCACACGTGAAGATCAGCGACTGTGTCTTTACATTATTTCGATCGTGGCCTTTCAGACAGGCGATATAGTGGGTGCGACCCCCCGAGCCAGACGGGAACCTGGAACCCGTTGGCAGATATTTGGGTCGTGTTTTCCAGTCACCATTCAGAGTCAGTGAGGACGAAGCGTTCGCACAACGGCATGTGTATTCAGGAGGGACAGTAGGGCTTCCACAGGTGTGCACGGAGCCGTAACCCAGAGACCGTGGTGTAGACAGACGCTCCCTCGCGTGTGGGTCGGCCGTGTTGCGGGAGCAGAAGCACCAGTGTTCGTGTCCAGTTGTGAATTCCAGTGACTGAACGTGGTTTGATGGGTTATTTTTTCCTTTTTTATTCCTGTTTATCAGGTATGCCACTCATGGGTCGTAAGATGTGATATGCACTTGGGCATGTGCATTTGTGTGTGTGTGTGTGTGTGTGTGTGTGTGTGTGTGTGTGTGTGTGTGTGTGTGTGTGTGTGTGTGTGTGTGTGTGTGTGTGTGTGTTTGCATTGTGGAAACAGGGGTCATGGAGGCATGTCTTAGTCATTGCTGTCTATCAGTCAGTGAGTGGGTGTTTGTATCAGACCTGGGTAGATATGGCTAGAGCAGAGACGCCGCTCACATCACTCAGACTGTGCCTTCCAAACCCTCCGCAGTGCTGAGATAGAGAGACAGACAGAGATGGTGCAGCATTGGAATCTGTGAGTGTGTGCCCATTATGGAGCGAATCTTTTGGCACACGCGTCCCTTGGCCATCTGTGTGTGTGCATGATAATGTAGCACTGGAGTGGTTGCAATGAATTCTTGGCAGATAGCATAGACGCACTCACACACACACGATGCACAAAATACCACCAAGTACTACTGTGGTGAACATTGCAGGGGTAGTTTTAATCTCAGGCAGACCGACCTTGTGGATACACTGACTTGCAGACAAACAAGCATATACACTTGAATGAATGAATGACACACACCCACACAAATAAGTTAAACAGGAAATACTGGGATTTAATGAATCCTGAAATCCTGAAGTCCTGTACTAAGGTGTTAGAAATGCTGAAGATATTGAAGATAATGTTGTGATTATAACAGTCACACTCCCTCCCTGTGTCTAGATTCGTGAGCTAGTCCCAGAGTCTCAGGCTTATATGGACCTGTTGGCCTTTGAGCGCAAACTGGACCAAACCATCATGCGCAAACGTGTGGACATCCAAGAAGCACTAAAAAGACCCATGAAGGTTAGTATCGCCCACTGTCCTGTCACGTGACGCTTCTGTGTATGCTAATCAAGCTAAGCTCTTTAAGTGCTCTTTAAGTTCTTCAGGCAGTTTGCATAAAACAGGAAAAACATTTGATAATGGATCTGGGAGTCATGACAGGGTGTGAAGGGCCATCTGGGGGACTGGGTGTGTAGAACATCAGCTGGGTGGATGAAGGAAGTTCAAGCCTAATATGTAATCCACCTCCCTCAGCAAAAGCGTAAATTACGGCTCTACATCTCCAACACCTTCAACCCAGCCAAGACAGACGCAGAGGACTCAGATGGCAGCATTGCATCCTGGGAACTCCGGGTGGAGGGCAAGTTACTTGAAGATGTGAGTCAAACGTGGCATGTAACAAACACACATTGTAACATGTAACACACACACATTGTAACATGTAACACACACACACTCACTTCTGCAATATATTAGCAGGTGCTTTACAGTCAAGCGCTAACAGCAGCAGTTCACACAGTACACACAATACACACAATACACACAACACACAATACACACAATACACACAGTACACACAGTACACACAGTACACACAGAACACACAATACACACAGTACACACAGAACACACAATACACACAGTACACACAATACACACATAGTACACAGCACACACAGCACACACAGCACACACAGCACACACAGAGCACACAGCACACACAGAACACACAGTACACACAGTACACACAATACACACAATACACACAGTACACACAGTACACACAGAACACACAGCACACACAGTACACACAGCACACACAGTACACACAGCACACACAGTACACACAATACACACAGAACACACAGCACACACAGTACACACAGCACACACAGAACACACAGCACACACAGTACCCACAGTACACACAGAACACACAGCACACACAGAGCACACAGCACACACAGTACACACAGTACACACAGCACACACAGAACACACAGAACACACAGAACACACAGTACACACAGTACACACAGTACACACAGCACACACAGAGCACACAGCACACACAGAGCACACAGCACACACAGAACACACAGTACACACAGAACACACAGTACACACAGCACACACAGAACACACAGTACACACAGTACACACAGAACACACAGTACACACAGTACACACAGAACACACAGCACACACAGAACACACAGCACACACAGAACACACAGTACACACAGTACACACAGAACACACAGTACACACAGCACACACAGCACACACAGTACACACAGCACACACAGTACACACAGCACACACAGTACACACAGCACACACAGAACACACAGCACACACAGAACACACAGCACATCCAGTTCTGGTGATGCAGGAATAGGTGAGAGAACTGTAGTGCTAATATTACTGATCCCGCTGGGGCCCAAATGTATGTTATAACACTGCTGTAATTACATTAAAATATATAACACTATATACCAATAACTATATTAATTACAACAGCAGAAAATAACTCTTGATCCCAGGAGGCTGTCGTATAGATTTTTATTACATTACATCTACTTATTCAGATATTTGAGAGGAATTCCATAATTTCAGTTATTCCTTTAGAGCTTATTACTAGTTCTCTAACCTATGATTAAAGCTCACCGGGCCTACTTATGATTTGTTGTTTTAACCCCTCGGGTGCGGGGGTGTGTGCGGGGGTGTGTGCGGGGCGAGACGGAGACAGGCTGGTCAGCCGCTCGAACGTCCAGTCCTCAGGTCAGCCACACCGGTGTGGCTGCCCAGTCAGAACGAGGCGGGGAGCAGCACGCGAGCCGTCTGGGTGACCTCACAGCCTCTCTGGGCTGCTGTGTGTGTTTGAGAGCACCGAGGTTAAAATTACTCGCCACCACGTTCCGCCAGTACGCTCCACTTAACAATGAGGTCATTTCCTCTGTGCGCACATTAGCGTTCTTTGACTCCTCTGACTTTGTTTCTTTCCTCTCTCCTTTTGACTCTTTTGAGCTTGCCCCACTTTCAGGCCCCTTCCGTGAGCGCGCTGTTTAGTCTCGGGTACGTCTACAGCGGGCCGGCCCGCCACTCCTGTGCCTGCTTGTTTTGTTTGGGCTGCGAGGCCGAAAGTCACGAGCTTCCCAAGCACGGACCGACCACACGCTGGGCCCTGTAGCCCAGACATCAGTGCGGACATGTAACCACACAAGTGGAAGCAGGCTGGCTAGCCACTGATGTGTGCAGTTGCACCGCTCTTTGGTTTTTGAATGGGACGATATCTTTCATAGCAACTGATACCCTAAACCGAGATTAGCCTGGTTTTGTGTTGGAGCGCTTGTAAAATAATTTTGTGATGGTGTACACACGGCTTGTTGGTAAACACCTTTGTTTGTTCTCTGTTCTGTGCTTTTCAGCCAGGAAAAGTGAAAAGGAAGTTCTCCTCCTTCTTCAAGAGCTTGGTGATTGAGCTGGATAAGGATCTTTATGGGCCAGACAACCACCTGGTGGAGGTGGGTAATCAGAACCATTAGGGACCAGACAGCCATCTGGTGGAGGTGCTCAATCAGAACCATTAGGAACCAGACAGCCATTTGATGGTGTTGGGCGATCAGAACATTTAGGGACCAGACAACCATCTGGTAGAGGTGGGTAATGAGTGCCTTTATGGACCAGACAACTGCCTGGGGAAGGTGTGCGATCAGAACCATTATGGACCACATGACCACCTGGTGGAGGTGTGCGATCAGAACCCTGATGATCTAGTTCAAGTTTCATATTTCCAGGTGTTCTGTCCCACCCCAACCTCCTCCCATAATGTATCATTCATATACGCGTATGTATATTGTTTTACAAATGAAAGCAGTCTATCATTCTGTAGCTCTAAAAAAAACTTTGGGGAAGAAAAATTAACAAATGTAAATGTGTTTAAAATGACTGCTGGCTACCTAATGTCAAAAGAAGCTACGTTGTTCTTACTTTAAGGGTGATATACAAATAAATCCATATATAAAAATACATCCATTCCCTGCTGTCTCCCATATCAAGCATTTATGTTGGATTGTGAAACGGTGCACATTATGTCCACTTACATATGCTGTTCCAACACTGTAATAGAGAAAATCTAATTAGTGTGTTGGTAAGCTAGCGCTCCTGCTCGAGGAGAAACACCTTCAGGGTCACAGACGTTGAACTTGGCAGATCCCCGAGGAGAGAGCTTTCCTCTTCATACTGGCATCTGACAGACATCTTGTGGTTAAGTGGCATAAATGATTATCTTCCAGACATGTCAAGGTTAAGCAGCACTTTGTGCTTAGCAAGTAGAGCTGCACTGAATCGCAGGGAGCCTGAAGTGATTTCTTTTCAGCTACTGAACAGCAAGGCTCGGGTAATGTTCGGTTTTGCAAACAGACTCCTCTTGAAGAGGAGGCTTCGGATCTGGTTGTAATTACTGCAGATCGTGTTTTATTCACTGAAGGCATGCAACAGTCCCTGAAGAACAGAATGTTATTATTAGGTTGGCCTTTTAAAATTAGTTTTTGAATTGAGAATGTGACATTGTCCTGTCTGTTAGGTGCTGATGTACTGAAGGTGGCAAACGTCTATGGTGAAAGGCAATGTGAAACTTTGATGGTTTTTTTTTATGTACTGGAATATATGAAAAACCATATGATGAAAAAACAATTTAAACTGAAAAGAATTGACTTTTTAACGTAAATGTCTCAACCCATCAGCCCCATTATGTCAACATTGCTGATTTTACACCTGTTTCCATCCACATTTTTTCGAGCTTTTTCACGGAGAAAGGGCTTATGTATGTTTTCTGTGTGCCTGTTTTTTTCTAAAACGCCATTTTTACTTTGCTTAGTGGCATCGCACTGCCACCACTCAGGAGACTGACGGCTTCCAGGTGAAAAGGCCTGGAGACGTTAATGTGCGCTGCACTCTGCTGTTAATGCTGGACTACCAGGTGAGGGCGCCAGAGCGCAGCTCAGTCATTACTGTAGCATCGATGACATAAAAAAGTTTGCGTTAAAGTTGAATAGCATTTGAATGCTAGTATTTCAGGCACTAGCAGTAATTGTCTTAATTTACAGTTTGGTAATTTTTGGTATTGTGCTATATGTGCAGCCACCCCAGTTCAAGCTGGACCCTCGTCTGGCCCGACTGCTGGGCGTCCACACACAGACCCGGTCCTGCATCATCCAGGCCCTGTGGCAGTACGTCAAGACCAACAAGCTGCAGGACTCCCATGACAAAGAATACATCAACTGCGACAAGTATTTCCAGCAGGTAAAGAACACTCTAATCAGACCAGCAAATCAGACCAGCCACTCGCCTCTCTTCTTGTCAAGCGCTTTTCCATGTTAATTTTGACTTCTGTTAGAATTTTGCCGGTTGGTTAATTTGAATCTTTGACGTCCAGTTTCTAATGGAGGCGTGTGCTCTGTCTCAGATATTTGACTGCCCTCGGCTCAAGTTCTCTGAGATCCCTCAGCGTCTCACCAACCTGCTGCTGCCCCCTGACCCCATCGTCATCAATCACGTCATAAGGTCAGAGGTCACTCACACCCAGCCCGCTAGACTCTGTCTCACACGTCTAATTCATCGTAGATACACATGCATTTTGATTGTGTCCACTCAGTCATTGCTGTTTGGTAAAGACGTTCCCTCATCATGGTGTGTGTAGCGTGGACCCAAATGATCAAAAGAAAACAGCCTGCTATGATATAGATGTTGAAGTGGAAGACCCACTCAAAGCCCAGATGAGCAACTTCCTGCTCTCAACAGCCAATCAGCAGGAGATTGCCTCCCTCGACAACAAGGTACGAACGGGTCCTATGACCTTGGGCAGACCTGTTTGGACATAATTTTATAGATGTTTCTCACACATTTATAACAAAAGTGCCTGTTTTATAACTTCTGAATGTGTTGCAGATACATGAGACCATTGAGTCCATCAACCAGTTGAAGATCCAGAGAGATTTCATGCTGAGTTTCTCCAGAGACCCCAAAGGTTATATCCAGGACTGGTTGAAATCTCAGAGCAGAGATCTCAGGGTGAGTCTAATGCCTCCCATTCTGCACCAGCTCAAACAGCAGATGACTGTTATTAGACTATTTATGCTGTCTACACAGTCTACACAATGATCTCCTTCTAAATATATGTTAATGAGAGCACATATAATAATAGTAATAATAATCTTTATTTGTATAGCACTTTTCATACATACATGCAACCAGCCCCGGCGACAGGGGGGGACAACCGGGTCTGTTGTCCCGGGCCCCAGGGCCAGGGGGGCCCATCAAAGAGCCCAGCAATAAATTTTTTATTTAAAGTCTATAATTTTTAAATAATCTTGAAATCTTTCATTAATATAAAATTCTGTACTCAAAATAAGCTCAATGGCTAAAATATATATGTTTTTTACCTATCTGCATATTTTTCATTAAGTGCATACACCCCCGCCTCCCACTGAAAAATGGTTTGATCCAGCACTGACCGCAATGTGTTCCAGGTTTGAAAGAATTTAGGCTAAAGTAGGCTACTTGAAAATGCTTGAAATTGTAACTACTTCGTTTCACAACAAATAGCTGTCTGACTGAACAGTTCTTTTGTATTAGGTTAACAAATACGAGCCTCTTGTAATTCCAGGAGGAAACATGAGAGAACGTGAAGACGTTAAGATTGGGTGTTTTGAAAATAAACCACCATTAATAATGTGATAAAAAGCGAATTATTTCGAATCATTTAGAGTATATGTATAAATATTTAACTTAATTAAGTTTATAATATTGAAATGGACCTTTAAAGTGACGTACAAGTGCTTTAATTCCACCTTGTAAAGGTGCGAGCGCGAAGTTACAAAAGTCGAGAGGTGCACACCTCGCGAATCGACAGCGCGTGAGGCCCTCGCGCACGGGCGGTGCCACTGCGATTACGTCATTTTCGCCGCGCGAACCCTCGCGCCGCTCGCGAAGCGTCAAGTGTCAGAAACAGCTTTGATGTGTGGCTATATTATATACTTTATGACGTAACACAAGGATTGTCTGCTACAGAGAAAATTCAAATGACGTGGGGGGGGGGCACATAAAGCTTTCTTGTCCCGGGCCCTAGCAAGACTGCATGCAACTCAAAGTACTTTACAGAGTAAAAAAAAAGAAATATTAAAAGGAAGCAAAGATAAGACAAAAAGAAAATGTTAAAGATAAAAAGAAACAAACATAATAAAATAAATTAATAAAGTGACAAATTATTAAATAATAATGTAATAAAGTAAATATTAAAATAACATAAAATGTAACTAAATAAAATAATGTAATAAAGTAAATAGATAATAATAAGCTGGAAAACTATTAAAATAATTAGAACAGAGTTAGAGCTCCTTAACTAAAAGCAGATCTAAACAGGAAGGTTTTGAGACTCTTCTTGAAGCTGTGCAGGGATGAAATGCCTCTGAGCTCTTCAGGAAGAGAGTTCCAGAGCTTTGGGCCATAGTGGCTAAAAGCCCCCTTGCCAATCTTTAATCGGCTTTTAGGAATGTAGGTATGGGCTTTAAACATCTTTAAACATCTAACCATGGCTCGTTGTATCGTCAGCATACTTGACACACAATGCACACCAACTTTCAATACACAGATGATTTGAGAAATAACGGCAGTTATGGGAAGATTAATTTTTTTTTATTGGTTTTTAGCTGATGACAGATGCTGTTGGGAACCCAGAGGAGGAAAGGAGGTCAGAGTTTTACTACCAGCCCTGGTCTCAGGAGGCAGTCAGTCGCTACTTCTACTGCAAGGTGAGACTGGATGACTACTTGTACAAACTCATGTTTATAGGCCAGTGGGGTTTGAAGGCCAGTGATGAAGGGCGCTAGAACATGGGGACCTGGGTCTTATTTTCTAGAAGAAAGAAAATTCTAAAAACATCTAAGCCCGTTGTTCTCTCCGAGTAGTCTGATGCGTACGGCCCCTGTGGCAGTATCCTCACACTATGCAATATTCAACCCAAGATTCAGGCAGTTTGTGAGAGCGAGTCTTGTTTCTCCTTACTTCCCTGTTTCATCATCCTTCGTTCCCCAAGGACGAGTAAATTGCACACTCTCGCATTCCTTCATCTTAGATCCAGCAGCGGAGGCAGGAGCTGGATCAGGCGCTGGCGATGAGGAACACCTAGACTGGACCTACACGCCTGCTGCCCCGCACACAGGCCCACTACAGTCTGAGCCATATGGATGTTCCTCATTCTCCCCGTGTGTGTGTGTGTGTGTGTGTGTGTGTGTGTGTTTGGGGGGGGGGGGGGGTCTTCTGGTGTTTTTGCTGTTGCTGTGACCCAAAGGCCAGTCACACACAGCCATTCCAAGGACTCCTCCCATTTTTTCTCCTCAGCCAATCATGGAGCCCATGGAATCATGGAATCAGCTTTTACATTACAAAATCATGCCATGATGGCGCCTAGCAATTCAGCGGTTAAATGTTTCCTCATTAATTTCAGTCCAATCCATCAACACTCAAAATATGTAATGATGAGATTCACTACAATCTTTTAAAAACTCCTATAGCTCTAAAACCAAGTCTTTATTCTATATACCAATATCCCTTGCAGGTCAAATTGATCTTATACGAGTACATTTCAAGTACATTTCCTAAACACTCTTAAGTCATTTGAATTGGTTTGTTTGAAATGTAATCAGTGTTATGGCCACAAGCTTGTCTTGCGGATGGCTTACGGTCTTGGTTCAGTGTGTGTGGTGTCCAGTATGTAAACTTCAGCATACTGATCTGTGATGGAGTTTTAAGTTCTCAAAAGCTTGACCATGCTGCTTTAGTAACTTATGTATATGTAGTATACATGGAGTATATAAATGCAGGCGGTTGACCAGCGAAGGAGGAGTCATTCCCCAGCTGAATCCTGTGATTTGGATAAATCAAACGGCAGAGTGGCCAATGGTATCTAAACACTGTTCTGTTGTCAGTAGCCCAATCAGAGGGTGTTGGATGAAGGTCAAGTGTTGTGAAAATGTGGGTCACATATGGGAAAAAAACAATACTGTCCTTTAATATGAGGCAATAGTGCATTGCTATCATAAAACAGTGTGACTCCAAATGACTTATACAGCTTAGAAATGGCCCATATGTGTAAAGGTCAAAATTGTGTAAATATTGGGACACAGTTTTGTCGGTTATCTCTCTATCTGTAAATTGTTATGAATGTGTTCCTGTGTCCTGCTTGCTAGAACCCAAACGAGGATGCACGGGCTTCATGAACGATAGTGCTCTCAAAGTCTGAGCTTCTGGCCTGCTTTGATAGTCCTGTTTTCATTTTTGATGTGTACCAAAGGTCTCAAAGGCTTAGGTTTGAAGTATTTATTAATTAATTTCAGAACAAGGGGCACCAGCTAGTCCTTAGACACTGAATATATAGAAAGTAGACACAAAATGTTTAGTTTGTAATGGAAAACACCTCAGCAAAAGCACCACAACTTTTAAAACTTTTGCACTAAGTTGTTGACCGTGAGTCAGTCGTAGACATTTTCATTAACCGTCACTTGCAATGAACATGCGAATGAAATGAAGGAAGGCAACTGTACTCATTTCCTACAGTTGACACGTTGGGTTGTTGTTACTGTTGTAATGTAGTCCTGCATCCTCAACACGCTGGCTGTGTGTGTTGGTTACCAGAATCTACTGGATCTTGTTTGTCGTATGGAGGGTGACTTGACAGCAACCAGGTATATTAATCGGATGTCATCCAACACCAGAGATACACGAATCAAATATCTCCTCATGGCAGGAGAGATGTGTTTGGACGTTTTAGGGAACCTCAGTGGAAATGTTTGCGCTGAGAGTCTTTTTCATTTTTTATGACCTACGCATGCTGCATGGACAGATTTTTATACTTTCATACAAGGACGTTAAAAACCCTTCTGACTGAGAGGGAGGAGATCAGAAGAGCACTGACCCGTGGTGACTGGGTCAAACCTACGAATGGACAACAGAGACCCATTTGGGTTATCTACTGTTTTTCTGTTTGTTTGTTTTTTAAGTCTTCTGTATTGATGTTTTGTCTTTATAAAAGACCTAGTGATATTAGTATGAAAAAAATAGAAGCACACAATGGATTTCTACCAGGACGCATACTGTTGCCCTGTCATTCAACAAGACTAGAGCACCCCCTGCTGGACATCATGAATACAGCAGACCACTCTGGAGCGCTTCAGTATCAGTAACACTTTGGATTGTGAACCTTTTTACCCTTTTTGGTTTTTAGTACCAGTTGCTCCTCAGCCTGCTGGCCTCTGTGTGGTACTACCAATAATCCCTGGAGTGAGTTTAGCAGTGGCGTCTCCACTACGTCTGGGCTCTGAATGGAAAGTGTTTTCATGGTCAAACCAATACAGAGCAAACAGTAACTTCCACCAGCAGTGTGTCAGTCAGGTCTACAGTGCTGGATCTACAACCTATTTTTTAATACACAAGAAGGAAAGATTAATCTTACCACATAGGGCAATTTGTATGCAATGGGTGTGCATAGAGTATGGAGTTTTCTAGTCCTTGTCAATGAATGCTTGGTTTTCTTAAACCCAGAGTCGGCTGTTTCTAATGGTCCACTAAGATTGCCTTTCTCACTGATACTGTTGTACGTTTGCTGTGTCACCTCGTTCCACTTTCAGCAGAGGAACTAGTATGAGAACCACGGCTGTGGTCCGAGGCCCGGCATGGCTGTAAATAAAAAAGAGCGCTCGCCAAAGTTTGTTAAAGAGACCCGTTTCTGAGGCTGCTGTGTTGTATTTGAACGCACGTGAAATCACCTGCGTGAGACGTCACAATTTAATCCCCATATCACCCACTCACAAAAGCCACAATGTACCTAATATACAAAGTAGCACGTTGAAGCAGTAGTGCACTTGAAAACATTGGTATGAACTGTCTTGGCATCTGTGGTACTGCAATATTGTATTCGTTCCATTGTACAAACATTTTGATCATTTGAAAAAGCAAACCAAAACATGTTCACTGTTACATTACTGTATCACAAAGATTTTTTGTCCACTGTTGCTGAAATACTGATCTGTGAGTAAAAGGCAAGAGCTTTCTTAACGGTCCATGTCCAATTATTAGGAATGTTTCCATAAGTTTAGTTATCTAGTGTGAGTATACTGCATACAGCACTGCTGAATTCTCCACTGTCTGACATTTTCAGACATTGGGACAGATTTATTAAACAAGTCATTCACAATAAATGCTATTAGCTGTAGTCATAACCACAGTGACCGCAGGCGGACGCTCACCATTGCAGGCTAACAGTGTCTTCTTGTCATGGATCTGTTCCTGTACTCGCTAGAACAGACACACCATTGTGTCCCCGCCCCGTTCAGCCCCAGGAGGAAACAGGTGGCTGACTGCATCAACATCAGACCCACTTCATAAAGAGAGCTTTCACTCGCTCTCCTGCACACCACCCTCACCTGCCTAATCCCCGTCCTACTCCACCTAACACCACCCAACCCCACTAATCCCCATCCTACTCCACCTAACACCACCCAACCCCACTAATCCCCATCCTACTCCACCTAACACCACCCCATTAATCCCCCTCCACCTAACACCACCCAACCCCACTAATCCCCCTCCACCTAACACCACCCAACCCCACTAATCCCCCTCCACCTAACCCCACCCCACTAATCCCCCTCCACCTAACACCACCCCACCCCACTAATTCCCATCCTACACCTCACCCAACCTCACTAATCCCCATCCTACTCCACCTCACCCAACCCCACTAATGCCCATCCTCCACCTCACCCCACCTCACTAATCCCCCTCCACCTAACACCACCCCACTAATCCCCCTCCACCTCACCCAACCTCACTAATGCCCATCCTACTCCACCCAACCCCACTAATGCCCATCCTCCTCCCCACCCCACGTTTATTGCAGTAGACGGGAGGCACAGGAGCCTTGAACCTTAACTGGTGTCTCCATTTCTTCCTTCTTAAATTGACTAAAGGAAGGAAGGAATAAGGAAGAGAGAGAGAGATGGCCAGAGACAAGGTGAAGCAGACTCCTGGGTCCAACCAGGGCCAGCGTGAGGGTGCAGGGGGCGTCTGCCCAGGCTGGGTCTCCTTCCCCCAGGGCACGACTGACCAAGGAGCCCTGGGACAGAGGGACCATGTCTTCAACTGCTCTGACATCAGCAAGCAAAAGCCCCAGGCCTGTCTGCCTATTAAAGGAGTTGTGCACGGAAAATATGAGGTTTAACTCACAAAAGCTTACAGAGAAGAAACTGGGAGGGTGTAGCTAATAGTGGGGGGTTTTAGCAAGCATGCCATCAAAGTAACGTTGCTTAACAGGATTAAAATTTCACTGCGAATGTTATACAACTTATACAAGTGAAACGTTTTGGGGAAAATACATCAGAAAACCAAATTAAAATGACTCTGGCTAAGAAGTGAATGGAGGAAATTATACAGTAACAAAACTACAATTAAATGTAGGTGATTGGGATGGTTATGAGGTCAAAGAAATGCACCCTTCACGTGAACAGCTAATAGCACGTCTGGCATTATGGTTTTATCCAGTGATAAGGCCAGTTCAATAGTGGCTTTTACTCACTGGAGCAGTGAGGGAGCTATTCAATGACCCCATGCAACACAACTCTGAGCTCAAAAACGCTCAGATCTAGAATGGCTGAAACACGAGATGTTTGCACCTGGATGTGAGAAACGAGACTTGGCCAGTCGGTGAAAGTGTCAGGAGAGGGCTGGAATTCCTCACAATCCAGAGGAACACAGATTATCCATGTTGATTCGCTAGAGAAATGTATTCCTTTTGAAGGTCGTCGATGGAAAGATCACCGACTGAGCAATCTCAAATAACTGGAATTGTGAGTTTGTAATTAAGGATACTGAACTGGCCTCACATGAAATCTGAAGATAATCACAAGAGCCAAAGCAAATACACAAACCTGCCTTTATTGAAAAGGCTATATATGATATGAAACTGAGCATCTAAGACTCAAATACTAAATTTGCTTTTATGATTTGCATGTCCAGAGTAATTTTAAAAAATGTACAGGTGTACCTACCTGTAATGTGTTTTAATCAAAAGGCCTTAATTTAAATACCGTTTTATTTGTTACAAACATTCAACAGAGGTCCTTCAAATCTCATATGCTCATGTACATAACGTAAGGTAGCAGGCTCATGGTGCTGTTGAAACAGAAGCTTAAAGGGTCCGTTTAACATTTTGGAAATTTCCAGTAGATAGGTAAAATGACCATTTTATATTTCTCCTCCCTGCAAGCAATCTGAGTGACACATGAGAGTTTAGTACAGCAACTTCAACACCTTATCTAGAGTAGTTAGCATTTTAGAAACATTACAGTACAGTGTTGGTTTTATTACACTTGCTTGTAAGATGGTTGCATGGACAGTGGTAAAGGCTACGGAGAATTAACTGCTGTTTAGAAAATGTGGCATGGTGCTATGAAAAGGCGGGTCCTAACGTCATACTGAGCACTACCGCTGAACCCTTGAGCAAGGCACATCTTACACCAGCGTTGAGGTGTAAATACGGAAAAGGTACGGAAAGTTCTCAATAATCCCATGCTGAGTAAACACAGGTTCCAAATGAAGCTTTCTGAAACACTTTTTGCTTTTCCATAATGGCTGCAAGCATTTCAGTTTCTGCAAATGACTCCAGGGATGCACTGTGTCCAGGAATGGAATGTAAACTAACAAAAAACACACACATAAAAATGTCAAAATACTGAACGATTCTTTTTTTTAAACTAAGATGAAGTATTTCTTATATAATATTTCTTTAAAAGATGTATTTAAATCATAGAGGTGCATTGTAAGTTACTCAAGTACACATATTCAAGTATGCATACCGGAGTTCAATTAGAAATAATTAGCCGTTTTCATTTGGATATTCTATTACAAAAAACAAGTATTACTTATCTTCTGGGACATGTCAGCACCTCTCTTTGGTATAGCTTGATGCTGGACTTATTGTTTTACCAAAACAATTCCCCACACATTTACTGTTTTACAATGACTTCCAGTGTTGCGTTGGATACTTCAAATATTTTCAGTGAATAAACTAAACCACTAAACCAAGATCGGATTTTCATTTGAAGGGCTGGTTTTGCTTCTGTGTAGTTTTTAAATTCCAATCCATTAACGAGTACTTTTTGACAAATAATTTGAAAGTGACAGCTTCGCTTATCCTGATTTGATGTGTATTATTAGTATTATTTTAGTACAGTGTATACACTTGACTACCTACCAGTTATTGTACATAGTCAAGCACCAGATAATGTACATCCATAGCACTTATGCTGGTTTATGAAGCTTCGCTGCATTGGGGACACCTAACTCAAGTTGGACCTGTAAGGCAAAGGAATGTTTTATTCTTTTATAAAGTTGCTATTAGGGCCCCAGTTCATTTCGTTGAGAATTCAGATACCCAGCCGTCTACAACCAAGTGAAGTAGTCGTATGCGCAGAGTTGAGTCTGTTCCATCCATTTCAATACATGAGATCCACTAGCACTCGTACTGCAGAGACAGAACCTCCTCCATTCAGTATCAAGTTCATTTGAAACTATGAGCCAAGCCCACTGATGATTAAAACGCCTTCAGAAAGGAGTCTGGTACTCTTAGCCGAGTGGCTTTAGTTCACTGAGCTAGTGGACGTCTTTACCAACTGATTTCACTGAAACAGGCTCCTCTGCTAACTTCTCCAACTCGTGTCCAATGGGTCTAGTTCAGGGACCTACGGTTAGCTTTCCACCGTTTAACTACCTTTGGTCAAGTACGGTCAGTCACCTGGCCAGACAATATTCCAGTTCACACAGATGGGCCGACCTCCACCGAGACGTTATTACCGTTAAGTGATCTCGAGCGTGAGACAGGAGGGGCGGTAGTTACGGTCGTCCAGGAAGTGGTCTTAGGTGCTGTTGGCCTGCTCCTGTTCGAACAGCGCCATTGCCAGGTGTGAGCGTGAAGCCAGGCCCTCCAGGTTGCTCAGCATACAGCGGTGGTAGATGTCTTCGCTGAAGCGGGGGTTACACGCCCGCCGCACGTACTTCTGGACCAGCGCCGGCTCCACCGCGCGGAAAACGTGCAGGCCGGAGTAGCGCACGAAGACGTCGTACACGTCCAAGCTCTCCAGCATCTCGTCGTTGTCCAAGATGTCGGCCGCCATCTTGGTGCGGGCAGCCATGTAGTCGGCGTTGTAGAAGCAGGCCTCGTCGAAGACGTGCCGATCGAAGCGGCCATCGCGCAGGGCCTGCGAGGAAGAGGAGGAGGAAGAGGCGGAGGGCTGCTGGTCGCGGTACACCATCACGGGGTTGTACTCCTGGAAGTGGATGGGGAAGAAGACCTGCCAGTTGCTGATGGCGTTCATGCGGCAGCGGTTGAGGAAGTCGGTGTTGACCTCCGTCCACATGCTGGCCAGGAAGAAGAGCGTGTCCACTGGGTGCTTCTTGGAGATGATGTCCATTAGCTTGACCTGCGAGGGCACCTCCGTCTTCACGCTGATCCACGGCACCTTCACGTCGCTGTAGCGCTTCTCCACCTCCCCGATCATGGCCTTGGCGCCGGCGAACACGTCGGTCTGGCCGACGCGATGCGCGTCGAACGGGTCGTACACAAACAGCAGCGTGAGCAGGGCGTTGTCCCGCGCGTCCAAGGCGTTCGTGGCGTACGCATCCAGGAAGTCGCCCACGAAGTCCTGGTCGCGTGCCGTCACCGGCAGGATCACCTGCACCTTGCTGGCCTCCGTCACGTACGGCATGGGAATGATCTCGATGGAGCTGAGGGGTCGGAGCAGGCCCACGCGTTTGCCGATCACCTGGCTGTGGCCCTTCTGTGTGAAGGCATCGAGGGCCAGGTCCAGCACGTACTCCATGCCCCGCGTGGGGTCGAAGCGACGGTAGCCGTTCAGGAGGCGACGTTTGCGAAAGCGCAGCTGCGGCTGGTAACGTTGGTTCAGCCGCTCCACGGCCACCTCCAGCACCGAGCCCACGTCGGCCCGCTCCGCCCCGCGCAGCTCGCACTTGGGGGCGCCGTCCGCGCAGGCGAACGCGTGCTCCTCCGTGAAGTACTCCCAGCTGATCACCTCGAAGCGCGTGCGTGGCCGGAAGGGTGCGTTCACGCCGACGGGCCACGTGGCGCCTGCTTTGCCTTCCGGGGTGAGCTCGCTCAGGTTGCTGATCTGGACCTGAGAGACGGACCACAGAGACGGTTCATTAACACGCAAACACACCCCCCCCCCCCCCCTGTGAACACTGCAGCCACCTTGATGCCCAAACATACTGTTTGCACAGGCTGTGGGTAGAGAAAGTCCAGCAGTAAAATATTAGAGTGAATTCCTCAGTGGAAGAAACCACACACACACACACACACACACACACACACACACACACACACACACACACACACACACACACACACACACACACACCACTGTCTGTCTACTTAGCCTCATGATGCTCCAGAGGGGGAAGAAACTCAATTATCTGGTGTGACGAGAATTAGTATGAATCTTGCTACATTAACCATTCAGCCTGTTTGTCATTAATGTCATTGGTGTTTGTTAGAAAGCTGCTCGGGACCCAACAAAGTATGAGGAAAATAATGAAGTAGGCATGACCATTCAAATGGCTCACTCAGACTGGAATCTGGTCTAGATGAAGCATGTTGTAAAACAGGCTAAAATAAGAACATGCTTATGAGAATGCTAGCCTGTGGGAACCTAGACAAAAAGGAATCCCATAAATTTGTATTTATTAGAAAATAATGTACATTAACATAAAATTATGAAATATATATATTATGATATATAACGGTTTTAGCAGTTATATATAGAACCATTTCAGGCATCTGAAACTAAAGAGAATTTTACAATGATGAATTTTTGAATGCTTTTCTCCTCTGAAACTAAATCAGTTTTGTAGGCAACCTTGAGCTTCCTAATGCACCAAGTTCTCCTAGTTTGATAGGCTCCACAATGTAGATGGAGCACGCATACACACACACACACACACACACACACACACACACACACACACACCATGCGTGTTCAACTACCTCAGTATCAAGGCGGGCTTTACGGTACACGGATACAACGTGGCCCGCGTTGCTGCCGTGGACACCAGACTCAGTGATGTACACACACACGAAACGCTCAACAGCCCACCAAAGCAAGCAGGGGCGCGTGCTGACCTGCAGCTGCTGGATCTGAGCGTAGGTCCAGTCCAGTTCAATCTGGCTGTAGCGCTTGTGCAGGCGGTACATGAGCGTGGGCTCCGACACTGGGTGCACCGTGAAGGCCCTGCTGAACTGCGGGCTCTCCTCACGCTCCGGGTCCGCATTCTTCTGGAGCTCAAAGTAACGGTACGTCATCTCCTAAAAGAACAGAGCGGGATTATCACAATGCCTCTTAGGAATTATGCAAATCACATTTTAGAATAATATAGACATTCTTAACCCCTCTTTCTTACACTACTGTATATTCCACGAACAACCTACAAACTATGAGCCTGATGTCTGAGATTATTACTCAACATGTCATTAACACGATGCTGTCTAGATCTGAACCACAGACACACGCTGAACATTTCATGGGGCTTTCTACTGTCCTTCCTGGTAAACTGAGGAATGAAACCTCTCCATATAAAGCAGAACAAAGAGTTTTATACGACGTCAGAGGAAATGATTAATAACCATGTTAGACCACCACCACAGTCAATGAACAGATGCTAGACAGGCTCCTCGGTGAAAGCCCCAAACCGTCCCTGGCAGAGACGCGGGGCTTAGGGAGGTCTGGACCTTGCCGGGTTCATGGTTCATCTGTCCTCACCTGGTGTTTCTCCACGCAGCTCAGACCCAGGTAGTCGATGATGCATCGGCCGAGCCACTCGTCAGGCCTGACGCTGAGGATGTCGTTGCGACAGGAGTCCAGGTGGGGCTGGAGCCGGTCCAGCAGACTCCGGGACAGCAGGTAGCCGTAGCCGCCGTGACAGTAGCGAGCGCGCTCCTCGCCGCCGATGAACTCCTCGGCCCTCCCCACGTAGGCATCCTGCCCGGCGCTCAGGTGGCCCACCAGCTCCACCACCCGCTCCGCCCGCGTGTAGGTGTCGTCCTGCGCCAGGTAGAACCACTCGTACTCGTTGCCGTGGTGCTGGTGCAGGTGGCGGACCGTCTCGTACATGAGCCAGACTGGGCGGTCGTCGCCGTGGGCGACCACGGACATGCCGTGCGGGACCTTGGCGCTGCGCAGGCCGGTGAAGAAGTAGGTGCGGTGGAAGCGGTGAGCCACCGTGCGATTGACCGCCACGCCCAGCGTGCCCAGGGTGGCGCGTGAACTCAGGATGCCCACTAGGAGACGCTCTCGCATGCCAAGTTCTGTGTGGATGTACCGCGTCCTGCAGCAGTGAGACAGTAGGTTGATCCAACAATGGCAACAGGAAACTGCTATGATATTCTAATTTACACATTTAAAACCAGGTTTAAAATGAGAATCACAGATTAAGCTGTATAGAAAACAATCATTTTTTTTTTATTTGACCTCTTCTAATCCCCTTTTCCAGTGTAGAGTCAGGCCACTGTAAGGGTGTGTTCAAAACTCAAAAACAAAAATCTCACAATCTCATCATTAACTTGTTTTCTCATGTTGCCCAGTGGGGGCAAACGACCAGAAGGTTCACTGTCCCTGACTTTGCATTATAATGTTATTCACAAATAAATAAGCACACAAGCAAATATTTTAAGAATAAATAGCCTTAAATATAACACATATTTATATATATATGCACATTCTCACAATATACTCTATACTTTTTACTTTTCTTTTTGTTGTTAATAAGCAAAGGTTTCATCAACACAGAATTCACTTTAGTTGACTTTGTGTTTGAAATCACACCTTCCGCATAAGCGAAGTGTTCGTTTCAGTGTGACTATAATCATATCTTCTCAGCATTTCCAAACATACACTGCTGGCATTCCACAATATAATGAAGACAACGTGGAATTAAACCCGCTGCACGGTGTGGCCTACAGGATCGTTCGTGGAGCCAAATGAAACAACTTCTACAAACGAACATTTTCTACGTTCTTCTCTTGGGTTTTTCTTCAAATGATGAAAGATTTGAGGGATTTCGAGTAGATGTTGTGAATTTCTTTTTGTTAAGTGATCATTTAGACGGAACTTAGTGTTGGTGTTAAAGGTAGGGTATTCTTTACAGTGCAATATTATTCCATTTCCAAGGGGCAACTGAAACCATATCATTGAACCCCTTTTCATATTGACTAGGCTTCTGTGACATTAAGTTACTCACCATTGTACAGGAATGTCACTCTGATTTAACTGTGACCAAATGAGCAGTCACTTAAACATTAAGAGTATTGGCTAATGAGAACTGAAGTCATACAAGGGCACCACTTTTCCCACACCACAAAGTTGTGTTCTAGGTCGCAATGTTACAGTCAACTCTCTCTAAGGCACTGCACACTTATGTTGTGATATTTGGGAACACCCATGCAGTTTCATATATACCATCTGATTCACCTCATGGTCCTGTTTCAATAACATTCAAGATGCTACTGTAACAAAGCCCATACCATGGCAAAATTAAAAGAACTTTGATATTACCAAATCTACTGACCTGAGTACTTTCTTATGCGGCTTGCTGGGATCCTTGTGATATGGAACAATACGTGGTTGGAAATCCTCGTCCCCTCCACCGGCTCCCAGGGGCTCTCCTGCGTGACTGCCCCCCAGAAGCCCCCCATTACTCAGCTCATCACTGCAGACCTCCTCATTGTCTCCCTGGGTCCAGGACACCATGAGCAGACTCAGGCTGCAGCCCAAAGAAAGGCCCAGGATGAGAGGCAGGGCAGGCCGCAACACCGCCAGGAAGGAGGACAGGCGCATGGTGGAGACAACCCTGACACTAGAGAATGTCCATGGGTCAGTGTCTCCTGAATAATCCACGTGGAGAAGTAAAGTAGGTCAGAAAACACGTTGAACAGATGATCCAGTTGGTCCAGTCTCACACAGCACTGTGAAGAACCTCACCCAGGCCTGAAGGAAGAGAGTACTGCCACAGATGTGTTCATCCAAACTGACGACAGGATGTGTGCAAATACACTTACTCTTAACTTCTCACCAAGAAGAGAGACACAGACAACACGTACATACTATACTACACTGTACTACACTATACTATACTACACTACAGTCCAGACAGGACAGCGGGTTATAACCGTGTCACTTTAAACATAACGGCTAGTGTTTCAGTTCCTCTCCTTCACTAAAACTGAAATAAACTCACCTCACCTCGCTGGCTATCTTCATACTCCCATGGCAGAAATAAATCGCACAAGAAGACATTAAAGTCGACTCAGTGTCGATTAATCGTGTGTGCTATAGATAAACACAGCTCAGGTACCGTTAAACACGTTAAATACTCCAGTACTAAACGAGCCGTCTACAGCACCGTGAACAAATGTCCATTTGTGCGTCTGTTTTTATATCAAACTCGGTGTCGCAGACGTCCAGTTTTGCTTCAAAATCCGAATAAAATCACCCCACCGACAGAGATCCGTGAGTGAACCGGATCGGGTCCTCGTCCCGTCGGCCCTGCACCGTTAGTCAAACCGGGTTATAACGACTAAACAGCGGATAGATGGCGAATATTCTCCCGGAAACGCTGGAAATAAACGCGGTGGTAGAAACGTTGTTCACGGCGCTGCGGGGACGATATCCGGGACGGTGGACCGAGACTCCGGGACACAGACGGTGTGTAGCAGTACCAAGAATACTATCAGTGTATCTCCAAAATCCTGCGAGCATCAGTCCAGTATATTGTTGTAAAAATGCTTCTCAACTAATCCACCGGGTTTGCAGGTTCCGGTTTAACATCCACAGTTTTAACTCCTCTGGTGTGTGAACAGATCTTCACTCTTGTCTCCAGTCTAGTCTTCACCAGGGAGGCTCTCAACGTCTGGCATCAAGAACATGCTTCAGGACGATTCTCTAACCATTTATATCATGGACTGTACAGACATATAATGTTCATTTAAGAAAGAAAGTAGCTGGCAGTGAGATCCTGTACACAACCTGAGAGGTGTCCTGCTGAAATGATATGATTGCTAGTTTACTGGATGAAGGACTGTGTGTGAAGTGATGTTAGAATAGATGAACTATTCTACTTGTCTAATGATGATTTGGTATAGTTATTCTCCATGAAAAGACAACCATGTAACCCATTAAACCATCCACTACCGAATTTTCTACCAAAAGCCAATTACCGTAGTGTTTTAGTTATGTACAATATACTGTAACATTTCATTTAGTTGTGTTTAAGCGAATAAACTGCTTTGTTAGAACATGTTACAATTTACTAATTTACTTGTAGACAACTTTATAAAGGAAGCACTAGGTGAGGAAGCTATTCTCCCCACCTCACCCACCCCCACCTTCACCCATCCCCACCCACCCCCTCACCCGTCCTGCCACCCACTCAATCATCATATTAATCATATTAATAAGACGCTGCTCTGTTACATGTGCTGGGGACAGTAAGATCCGTATCACTCACAGCTGACTGACAGACATACAGAATGTTCTCCTGCCTCATTCTGGTGGCATTTGTACTGCTTGCCAGATTCAAACGAATACTTACTCATCTCAAGACTTCCTGAATGGCATTTGCACTAACATCATCCATTTGCACCACAGGAAGCTCAAGTACTACACTGTGAGGAATGCGTTTGTGACTGTGTGTGCTTACTTAAACTATATACACTTGTACATTTGTATCACAAGGGGCAAGCAGGAAAAACAGCAACACTCACGTACACTCACAAACATGTACAACAGCTAGCGTCCAAAAGAAGAGACAACGAGACACATGAATTAACGGGAATGAGCAACAGGTGTGGAATGCTAACAAGGAGGGTGTGGCAACATGAGGGAACAAAACAGAAGTGACACTAACAAAATCAAACCTCATATGGAGGAAGGTGATGAGAGGGGGAGTGTATGATTTATAGTATAGCTGAGCAAATATATAATAAGAATAATTACTGTCACACTTTGAGTGGGTGGCCATGTCTTTATTTTTCTTAATTTTCTCAAGGTCAGGGTTCTGCACCAGTGTAACTGATAATATACATTGCATGGTATTTATTCTTTTGGGTCTTTTGTGTGTATCTGCAGTCTGGCTGCCAGTGTTGTAACCTCAGTTCAGGAGTGTCCAGGGCCTTGTTGGCGGACTGCCTATTGTACTTATTCTGTAGTTGGACAGAGCTTGATGATTTCACACAAATTGTCTTTATCTTGGTTTGTCTAGTTTGCTACAGACCTGTGGCATGTATTTTAATGTTTCAGACATGACTACTGACCGTAGTTATTAGTCATGATCATCATGTTCATGTCTGCAGCTGGCCAACACATGTCCACTATACACTATGGTATTCGAAGATTCGTAGCTTCTTGAATTTCTAGTTATATATACATATATGTGGCATTTCGGCTGTTCCTGTCTGATGTGCATAATTAAATTGATTTTCACATGAACCAATATAGTCAAAATGTCAAGAGATTCTGAGCTGATGTATTAGCATTATGGGTGATGGGCAGGATTTTTTTTGATTGAAGGACAATTATGACCAGTATGTGAAGACCAAGAACTCCAGGAGAACCAGATTAAATGCTACAACTGGGACCAGGAGCAGATGGTACATGTGAAGGTAAAATGCAGCCACATGGGGGCGCTCTCCGCTAACATTTTCCTTTCAACGATTTCACTTTTTTTTCCTTAGGAATACATCTGATTGTACTCAATAATAGTCACAGTAATTCTCTTATTTTCTGTCACAACTGAAGTGAATCTTGTCTCTATGTGTGTCTGTTTTCATGGGGAACTATTGCATGGTCGGGGCACGGCTCAGCCAAGCTAACACGCCAGGCTCAGAGCAGAGAGAAAATACTACAGAAGACTCAGGGCTGACCTCCTGTGTAATCACAGACAAGGTCTTGCACACACACACACACGCACACAGACACACACACAAGTTCACTTGGTCACATTCTCATGGTTAACTATTGAGACATACACTTCCTGTGTACCAATAGCCAGTTGCTCAACACTTGATGTAGAAACAGTAGCGCGTTTGATAAATGACTCGTCATGTGGTTGCCCTGGTGAACACTGCTGTGACAGTGCTGTGTACATTACTGGACAGGAACTATAGGTACTACAGAAGGTAGAAACATTCCCAACTCTTACATCAACTTTTTAATCAGTGACCGTAAAGGACTGACCCAGAAACCTAGCACTGCTCAGCTGGCAAGACTGTTCTACCTCAAAGGCCCCTTGTCCTGAAACACTGTCCGGAAACACTGTCCTGAAACACTGTCCGGAAACACTGTCCTGAAACACTGTGGTCCACTGTAGTCCATGAACATGTCCAGTGCTGTAGCTACAGAAACTATACATGTTTCTGAACACCAGAAGTACTCGAGATTGCAACTGTCTGTTCTCTCCGCCTCCATACTGTGGTTTTATTCTCCTCCCTGTGGGAAGATCCCCCAAATCTGAGAGGACTATCCACTTAAACCACAAATGTCTTTTTGCTTTTTATTTTTTCCTTTTCATGCTACCTCCTCCCAACTGATGGTATAATCATGAAACACTCTCATGTGAAGATTGGCAGGTATCACCAGGTGAGCTGTATGCTAAACTAAGCAGTGGGCCTGATTTAATGAAGCTAAATTAAGAAAACACACCTGTACTCAGTGCTTGAATAAATTTAGATTACACTGAAATGTACCTAGGTCTGTGTTTACTCATGTCTGTTATTAGGCTAATGTTGCCTGTCAATGCTAGCTGGTTCCGTCAGTACTAGCTAGGTCTAATAGTGGACTTGGCGTTAACTAGGTCTGATAATGGACTTAGGTGTTAGCTGGGTCTGATGATTGATTTTGTTCTAGCTTGCTGGCAGCCGTTGTATTGTTCCATCAGTTCTTCATTTACATTTAAAGAACTACTGATTATCCAACCACACCCTAAATGATTTGAGTTTTCTGTAGTGTTATTACTACCTTTTATGTTTAACACTTTCATGAATGCTTTGACCTTTGTGTTGTTGGTGTCCTACAGCACCTGACCGAGCTGGACCTGCACCTGTGTCCTCTGGACTACATGATGAAGTGTGGACCTGCACCTGTGTCCTCTGGACTACATGATGAAGTGTGGACCTGCACCTGTGTCCTCTGGACTACGTGATGAAGTGTGGATCTGCACCTGTGTCCTCTGGACTACGTGATGAAGTGTGGACCTGCACCTGTGTCCTCTGGACTACGTGATGAAGTGCTACCCAGAGATCAAAGAGGAAGAGGAAATGAGGAAGATCATCGGGTGCTATGGACTTGCAAGTAAGCATGTGTGTGTGTGTGTGTGTGCATGTGTGTGTGTGTGTGTGGGGGGGGGGGGGGGGTGTTTGCGCGCTCGCACGTGCATTTGGGTCCACGTTCATGTCCACGCATACACATGTATATCTGAAGGACTGACATACTTTCAAATATCAAAATAAACTCCAGTCATTTTACCAGAATGAAGTGGAAGTGCAGGTACAGCTCAAGACTGCATGCAGCGATTCAGCAGGACGTTGTTGGCAAGATCTTCCAAATACAGATGATGATCAGGTTATGTTCTGATTACAGGTGGCTCAGGAAATCTGGGTTTGTGAAAACCAGACTATCACAAATTGGAACACAGAAATTTTGGCATACAAGGAGCACTTGAAATTGAAAATCGATAAGCAGACTCATGATGTCTAAACGCCTGTGAACAAGACTGTTTCCCTTTGGGCAGATTTCTTGTGATGTTGTATGCAAGCTAAAATGTACACTCACCGAGTAATATGGCCATGACTGTAGTGTACACTCACCGAGTAATATGGCCATGACTGTAGTGTACACTCACCGAGTAATATGGCCATGACTGTAGTGTACACTCACCGAGTAATATGGCCATGACTGTAGTGTACACTCACCGAGTAATATGGCCATGACTGTAGTGTACACTCACCGAGTAATATGGCCATGACTGTATGACAGCGATTGAAGGACAGGGTGAACAAACTAATTATGCAGAAAAAACAGACGGCCTGCAGTCTGTAATTGTAGAAAAAGTGTCCGTCTATGGTAAGTGAAGCTGATAAAATGGACAATAAGTATCTAAAGGATGTGTTCCTAATAAAGTGCTTGGTGAGTGTACAGGTTGATGTAAATCTTGCTTGTATATATTTGAGTGAAGATGCTCAATATGTGGTTTATGTTGCAGATGTCTGTGTGATCTGGGGTGAAGTATCATACAAAATTATCAATACCTGTAGTTGCATTTATGTTGCATCATGAACACATTGCACAAAATATTTTATTTCCCCTTTTTGGTCAGATGCTGCATGTGTTTTTCTGCCGTGTCACTGCCCACCGTTTGTAAAAGGCCGCCAGACTCCCACCCAAGGTTCTTTGGAGAAGTGCACGTTCAGGTCTCAGAGTGAATCTTCTGGCCCGCACTGCTGAGCAACAATGAGCCTCCCTCGATCCGTCTGTATGGGTGTCCTCATCCTGTCTGTCCTCTACGCTGTGTCTGGAGACGCGGGAGGTTCGGTAAGCCCTTGGAGCTTCAGCTCTGCTCATCTGAAATGTCCTGTGATGTTCTGGTGTTGAAGAAACTTTAAGGTGTGTGTGTGTGTGTGTGCTTTTCACTGTTTTGGTGTAGCAGGGAGTCTCGGATCAAGTCAAATCACAAAATGCAGCATCACCTCAAACGCCTGACTACATTTCTGAGGTTAGTGCTTTTGTTCAATGAAAAATCAGAAAACCAGCAAAAATAATTTTTTTGAATTAGGCACAAAATTGACTATTTAAAAAGTACTAGATATGATCTTCAAACTTGTACTCCACTATATAGTTCATTGTATCCAAGGTGTGATATAGAGATTGAAATACAATGTAGAAAAACTTTCATTATTGTACACAGTGGAATCATGATATGCAGCAGATATTAAGCAAACCAATACTAGCGGGATAATTTATTTATTCCCATTTATGATCTGTGTGCTGAGTAACCACCATCGTGGAATTTAATTATAAGGCTAAAATTATGAGTGGTAGCCTTCTTCACTGAAATCTAACCATTTCTTCTCTAACAATTACACCGCATTCAGTACGTTAAGCCAGTATCTTTCTTAATAGATTAAAAGCTCATTGTTTTGTGGCTGCTGTTCTACATGACTGCTCTGATCTTTAGGTCGAAGAGAACGCTTCTGGTTCTGGATCTGGGGACTATTACGACTGAACCCCGTCTGAGGTGAGAGCTCCCTGTGTTCTGGACTGTGTGAGTTTTCTTACCATGTTATTTGACTTGAACCACTAGATTGTGAGCAGTCATCACTGTGCACAGTGATATAATTCCTGCATTTTCTCCTGCTAATCCAGTGGTGTTTCTCCTCTGTTTTCTTTATCCATGAAGACATCATGGCCCTACCAGAAGCAGGAGTTGAGGTCTGAGGAGCCATAGTTCAGTCGCGAACCTTCTACACATGTCAAGGAAGAGAACATTTGTTGAGATATCTGTAATCAGTGTGAGTTTAAAAAAAAGGAAACTTGAAATCAAACGTCAATAAACAAATTGAACTAGTACATTTTTTTAATGAAGTTTTGTTGGGGATCAATATTTAACAGGAGAGAGAAGGTTAATTATCTGACAGCCTTCAGTTACAGCAGCTATGACACTGCAAAACTTGTACATGTTTCTGTTATCTGAAATTCACCACTCGCATCACAATTGGAATGTGGCACTAAGGTGTTTTGAAGTGATGTGTTATATCATCTGTAGGTTCCTCACATCTGAACTTTCCCATAGGGAAATTGCAGGTTGAAGTAATGCATGTACATTAATATATGTCTGGTCCTAATGATCTTGAAGTATCATGTCCTTTTGTTTTGATGCTGAACTGCAAGCGATTAAGTCAGATTTCTGTTTAAGGTCGGTGAAACGTTTTAAATAAACATTAAGATTTTTACACTAATAATAAATGTAAGTCCATATAGTAAATCATTTATGACTTTAGGTTTTGAATATTTGTGAGGCTACACATTTTCCATCTTAGTTTTATTTTCTCTGTCCATCTGATTATTTTGTTCATCTCAGACTTAAGACAGACTTCAAATCAAATCAAATTTTATTTATATAGTGCTTTTTACAACAGTTATCACAAAGCAGCTTTACAAGTTTTCCATGTCCAAGCCCCCAGTGAGCAGTGAAAGTGGCAAAGAAAAACTCCCTAAGGGCATGAGGACTTAAATTCATTTAATCTAATTAATGCCTTAAACATATAGGAACCCACATAAATAGCTTGGGATTATTTTGAGGTTTGGAAATCATTTGTACCAGTCAGAGCCGGATTGGCTAATTGGGAGATTCGGGAGGATTCCCGCTGGGCCGGCTCATGTCAATCTCTAGTTTGGGCCGATTGGGAGGGAAAAATAAATTTGGGCCGGATTTGGGCTGAAAAAGGGGCCCACTCCGGCCCTGGTACCAGTCATACAGTAGATATACATTTTAAATAAAAATACCTGGCAAAAAAAAATTCATGAAATAATTAAAATAATACCTGTATCAGATAATCACCACTTCTAAAGGACATGTATCTTTACAATAAACATAAATATTACACCTACCAAATGTATTAAATAACTTTGTTTTGGGGCAGTAACAAGACATTTATCTTGTAAAGATCTAATCTGTGTTTGGGTAACTTGCCTCATGAGAATGACTGTGTAACCATGTAGATCTGTTTTTCAGTCAGCAGAAATACAGGCACAAAGCATGAACACTTTTACAGCCAGTTTAGGGCCAGCTACAGTAAAAGCTCACAAATGATCGAATATGAAGAAACAGTTCATGAAGGGCAGGGACTAACCTTAAACGGCCTTAAAACTAGAATAGGTTATTTCAATTCAGATAATTAGGGTTCACACACATAGTGTGGGAAACCTATTGTAATTGTTAGGGTTTTATGATTATTTTTCTCTGCATAAAACGCATAGACCGTAAGGCCCAGAGAGACCAAACTTGGCAAAAAGCTGTAGTCTCTTTGCAGGACTAGGCTTAATTACAGAGACCTACATTGGCCTGATGGTGACGCTATAGCGCAGTTTTTTGCGTTTTTGCCCATATCTCCCACACCGTAGGTCGCAGAAAGAAAATTTCTTTTGATAGATTCCTTGGCTCAAGCTAAACAAAATGGTTTACAAACTATTAAGCTCCGCCAGCTTAGATTTTTTGATAATTTGCATAATATGCAAAACCTACTTTTGCCTCCTCCTTTGGTTTTCATGCTATCCCCACAATCTTGGTACCAAACTCCTCAGAAGAATCTCATTATCAATATTAATTAAAACATTTCAACATTTCCATAGTCTGGTTGTCACATGTCAATCAATAGCTCTGAGGCGTGGCCAAATTTACTTCAGCAGCTATATCTCAGCAATGCTTTGACCAATATTCATGAAACTTGATCAACTGATAGGGCACATAACTGTGAGGTCACAGGTCAAAGCTGGCCACGATTGTCCAATAGGGGGCGCTATAACATGGAAAAAACTGTTTCTCATCAACCATTGGTCACATCAAGCCAAAACTTAACATGCATGATCAGGGGCTCAAGTGGTATCAAGGCACACAATGATGACATCATCACTCAAAAAACATGAGCCAATTAATTGGTTTTGGCCATTTCACAGACTTAATATTGGCCAATCAACATCAAACCTGACCACTATGCATATCTCAGGACTCTGTTTCACGCTGTTCAGTTTCGAAACATTTGACCACTAGGTGGCGGTAATTTGCATATCTCCTCCAAATCTTTACTTAGGAACATGCAACTGGATTCAATTGATTCCTTGCAGTACAACTGACAACTTTGCAATTACAAGTCCTATTACAAAAATGCATAGTTTTGTCACATTTATCAATGTTTGAAAATAGCACTTTTCGAACTAGTCCTAGGAATTTGATCCAATGATGGCAAGAGTGATATGGGCATAATCTGTAGACTCTGCAGGTAAATAATGATTGAAACATGTTGGATTTTTATTTTTCTGATTGGTCCATTTTCCCATTATATCCTTCTGGCCATGCCATAAATGACCTTTATTGCTATAACTCATACACCATGTAAGCGATCAACTCCCAATTTGAAAGCCTTTTATTGCCTGAGGTCCTTGTGAGGTCAGCCAAGGTTGGTTCAAATTGGCCTGTCGGGGGCGCTACAGTACCCAAAAACCTAAGAAATCATAAAAACTCATGCTGCAATCCTGTTATGCAGAATACAGACAAGTAATGGGTATTGTATGATTCAGATCAATGAGGTCTATATCATTGCAGTTACATCTCATAACAAAAAGTGCACTGCCTGAACAGAAATAAACTTTTTAATTCACTAAAATGTCTTTTGCACTATAATATCTGTATGGTAGTACTTCCGGAAATTCCGGAACTGACTGAAATATCAGTATGGTAGTACTTGGGCTCTATCTAGTGGCCAAATTCCGGAACTGACTGAAAACTATTTCTCACATGAAATACCACACAAACACACACAAAGCTGATCTCAGCATGTGATTTAGTTCTGTGATCTAAATCATTTTGCCAATACAATTTATTTTGAACCTTTTGGGCCTTAAGTGCCTCAAATTGGCCTGTCAGGGGCGCTACAATACTCCAAAACATAAGAAATCATAAAAACTCATGCTCCAATCCTGTTATGTAGAATACAGACAAGTAATGGGTCTTGTATGATTCAGAACAATGAGATAATTAACTTTGAAATGACATCTCATGACAAAAAGTGCACTGCCTGACCAGAAATAAACCTTTTAATTCACTAAAATGTCTTTGTCACTATAATATCTGTATGGTAGTACTTGGGCTCCATCTAGTGGCCAAATTCCGGAACTGACTGAAAACTATTTCTCACATGAAATACCACACAAACACGCACAAAGCTGATCTCAGCATGTGATTTAGCTCTGTGATCTAAATCATTTTGCCAATACAATTTATTTTAAACCTTTTGGGCCTTAAGTGCCTCAACTTGGCCTGTCGAGGGCGCTACAATACTCCAAAACATAAGAAATCATAAAAACTCATGCTCCAATCCTGTTATGTAGAATACAGACAAGTAATGGGTCTTGTATGATTCAGAACAATGAGATAATTAACTTTAAAATGACATCTCATGACAAAATGTGCACTGCCTGACCAGAAATAAACCTTTTAATTCACTAAAATGTCTGTTTTTGCACTATAATATCAGTATGGTAGTACTTGGGCTCCATCTAGTGGCCAAATTCCGGAACTGACTGAAAACTATTTCTCACATGAAATACCACACAAACACACACAAAGCTGATCTCAGCATGTGATTTAGCTCTGTGATCTAAATCATTTTGCCAATACAATTTATTTTAAACCTTTTGGGCCTTAAGTGCCTCAACTTGGCCTGTCGAGGGCGCTACAATACTCCAAAACATAAGAAATCATAAAAACTCATGCTCCAATCCTGTTATGTAGAATACAGACAAGTAATGGGTCTTGTATGATTCAGAACAATGAGATAATTAACTTTGAAATGACATCTCATGACAAAAAGTGCACTGCCTGACCAGAAATAAACCTTTTAATTCACTAAAATGTCTTTGTCACTATAATATCTGTATGGTAGTACTTGGGCTCCATCTAGTGGCCAAATTCCGGAACTGACTGAAAACTATTTCTCACATGAAATACCACACAAACACACACAAAGCTGATCTCAGCATGTGATTTAGCTCTGTGATCTAAATCATTTTGCCAATACAATTTATTTTAAACCTTTTGGGCCTTAAGTGCCTCAACTTGGCCTGTCGAGGGCGCTACAATACTCCAAAACATAAGAAATCATAAAAACTCATGCTCCAATCCTGTTATGTAGAATACAGACAAGTAATGGGTCTTGTATGATTCAGAACAATGAGATAATTAACTTTGAAATGACATCTCATGACAAAATGTGCACTGCCTGACCAGAAATAAACCTTTTAATTCACTAAAATGTCTGTTTTTGCACTATAATATCAGTATGGTAGTACTTGGGCTCCATCTAGTGGCCAAATTCCGGAACTGACTGAAAACTATTTCTCACATGAAATACCACACAAACACACACAAAGCTGACCTCAGCATGTGATTTAGTTCTGTGATCTAAATCATTTTGCCAATACAATTTATTTTGAACCTTTTGGGCCTTAAGTGCCTCAACTTGGCCTGTCGAGGGCGCTACAATACTCCAAAACCTAAGAAATCATAAAAACTCATGCTCCAATACTGTTATGTAGAATACAGACAAGTAAGGGGTCTTGTATGATTCAGAACAATGAGATAATTAACTTTGAAATGACATCTCATGACAAAAAGTGCACTGCCTGACCAGAAACAAACCTTTTAATTCACTAAAATGTCTGTTTTTGCACTATAATATCAGTATGGTAGTACTTGGGCTCCATCTAGTGGCCAAATTCCGGAACTGACTGAAAACTATTTCTCACATGAAATACCACACAAACACACACAAAGCTGACCTCAGCATGTGATTTAGTTCTGTGATCTAAATCATTTTGCCAATACAATTTATTTTGAACCTTTTGGGCCTTAAGTGCCTCAAATTGGCCTGTCGAGGGCGCTACAATACTCCAAAACATAAGAAATCATAAAAACTCATGCTCCAATCCTGTTATGTAGAATACAGACAAGTAATGGGTCTTGTATGATTCAGAACAATGAGATAATTAACTTTAAAATGACATCTCATGACAAAAAATGCACTGCCTGACCAGAAATAAACCTTTTAATTCACTAAAATGTCTGTTTTTGCACTATAATATCAGTATGGTAGTACTTGGGCTCCATCTAGTGGCCAAATTCCGGAACTGACTGAAAACTATTTCTCACATGAAATACCACACAAACACACACAAAGCTGACCTCAGCATGTGATTTAGTTCTGTGATCTAAATCATTTTGCCAATACAATTTATTTTGAACCTTTTGGGCCTTAAGTGCCTCAAATTGGCCTGTCGAGGGCGCTACAATACTCCAAAACATAAGAAATCATAAAAACTCATGCTCCAATCCTGTTATGTAGAATACAGACAAGTAATGGGTCTTGTATGATTCAGAACAATGAGATAATTAACTTTGAAATGACATCTCATGACAAAAAGTGCACTGCCTGACCAGAAATAAACCTTTTAATTCACTAAAATGTCTGTTTTTGCACTATAATATCAGTATGGTAGTACTTGGGCTCCATCTAGTGGCCAAATTCCGGAACTGACTGAAAACTATTTCTCACATGAAATACCACACAAACACACACAAAGCTGACCTCAGCATGTGATTTAGTTCTGTGATCTAAATCATTTTGCCAATACAATTTATTTTGAACCTTTTGGGCCTTAAGTGCCTCAAATTGGCCTGTCGAGGGCGCTACAATACTCCAAAACATAAGAAATCATAAAAACTCATGCTCCAATCCTGTTATGTAGAATACAGACAAGTAATGGGTCTTGTATGATTCAGAACAATGAGATAATTAACTTTGAAATGACATCTCATGACAAAAAGTGCACTGCCTGACCAGAAATAAACCTTTTAATTCACTAAAATGTCTTTGTCACTATAATATCTGTATGGTAGTACTTGGGCTCCATCTAGTGGCCAAATTCCGGAACTGACTGAAAACTATTTCTCACATGAAATACCACACAAACACGCACAAAGCTGATCTCAGCATGTGATTTAGCTCTGTGATCTAAATCATTTTGCCAATACAATTTATTTTAAACCTTTTGGGCCTTAAGTGCCTCAACTTGGCCTGTCGAGGGCGCTACAATACTCCAAAACATAAGAAATCATAAAAACTCATGCTCCAATCCTGTTATGTAGAATACAGACAAGTAATGGGTCTTGTATGATTCAGAACAATGAGATAATTAACTTTGAAATGACATCTCATGACAAAATGTGCACTGCCTGACCAGAAATAAACCTTTTAATTCACTAAAATGTCTGTTTTTGCACTATAATATCAGTATGGTAGTACTTGGGCTCCATCTAGTGGCCAAATTCCAGAACTGACTGAAAACTATTTCTCACATGAAATACCACACAAACACACACAAAGCTGATCTCAGCATGTGATTTAGCTCTGTGATCTAAATCATTTTGCCAATACAATTTATTTTAAACCTTTTGGGCCTTAAGTGCCTCAACTTGGCCTGTCGAGGGCGCTACAATACTCCAAAACATAAGAAATCATAAAAACTCATGCTCCAATCCTGTTATGTAGAATACAGACAAGTAATGGGTCTTGTATGATTCAGAACAATGAGATAATTAACTTTGAAATGACATCTCATGACAAAATGTGCACTGCCTGACCAGAAATAAACCTTTTAATTCACTAAAATGTCTGTTTTTGCACTATAATATCAGTATGGTAGTACTTGGGCTCCATCTAGTGGCCAAATTCCGGAACTGACTGAAAACTATTTCTCACATGAAATACCACACAAACACACACAAAGCTGACCTCAGCATGTGATTTAGTTCTGTGATCTAAATCATTTTGCCAATACAATTTATTTTGAACCTTTTGGGCCTTAAGTGCCTCAACTTGGCCTGTCGAGGGCGCTACAATACTCCAAAACCTAAGAAATCATAAAAACTCATGCTCCAATACTGTTATGTAGAATACAGACAAGTAAGGGGTCTTGTATGATTCAGAACAATGAGATAATTAACTTTGAAATGACATCTCATGACAAAAAGTGCACTGCCTGACCAGAAACAAACCTTTTAATTCACTAAAATGTCTGTTTTTGCACTATAATATCAGTATGGTAGTACTTGGGCTCCATCTAGTGGCCAAATTCCGGAACTGACTGAAAACTATTTCTCACATGAAATACCACACAAACACACACAAAGCTGACCTCAGCATGTGATTTAGTTCTGTGATCTAAATCATTTTGCCAATACAATTTATTTTGAACCTTTTGGGCCTTAAGTGCCTCAAATTGGCCTGTCGAGGGCGCTACAATACTCCAAAACATAAGAAATCATAAAAACTCATGCTCCAATCCTGTTATGTAGAATACAGACAAGTAATGGGTCTTGTATGATTCAGAACAATGAGATAATTAACTTTGAAATGACATCTCATGACAAAAAGTGCACTGCCTGACCAGAAATAAACCTTTTAATTCACTAAAATGTCTGTTTTTGCACTATAATATCAGTATGGTAGTACTTGGGCTCCATCTAGTGGCCAAATTCCGGAACTGACTGAAAACTATTTCTCACATGAAATACCACACAAACACACACAAAGCTGACCTCAGCATGTGATTTAGTTCTGTGATCTAAATCATTTTGCCAATACAATTTATTTTGAACCTTTTGGGCCTTAAGTGCCTCAAATTGGCCTGTCGAGGGCGCTACAATACTCCAAAACATAAGAAATCATAAAAACTCATGCTCCAATCCTGTTATGTAGAATACAGACAAGTAATGGGTCTTGTATGATTCAGAACAATGAGATAATTAACTTTGAAATGACATCTCATGACAAAAAGTGCACTGCCTGACCAGAAATAAACCTTTTAATTCACTAAAATGTCTTTGTCACTATAATATCTGTATGGTAGTACTTGGGCTCCATCTAGTGGCCAAATTCCGGAACTGACTGAAAACTATTTCTCACATGAAATACCACACAAACACGCACAAAGCTGATCTCAGCATGTGATTTAGCTCTGTGATCTAAATCATTTTGCCAATACAATTTATTTTAAACCTTTTGGGCCTTAAGTGCCTCAACTTGGCCTGTCGAGGGCGCTACAATACTCCAAAACATAAGAAATCATAAAAACTCATGCTCCAATCCTGTTATGTAGAATACAGACAAGTAATGGGTCTTGTATGATTCAGAACAATGAGATAATTAACTTTGAAATGACATCTCATGACAAAATGTGCACTGCCTGACCAGAAATAAACCTTTTAATTCACTAAAATGTCTGTTTTTGCACTATAATATCAGTATGGTAGTACTTGGGCTCCATCTAGTGGCCAAATTCCAGAACTGACTGAAAACTATTTCTCACATGAAATACCACACAAACACACACAAAGCTGATCTCAGCATGTGATTTAGCTCTGTGATCTAAATCATTTTGCCAATACAATTTATTTTAAACCTTTTGGGCCTTAAGTGCCTCAACTTGGCCTGTCGAGGGCGCTACAATACTCCAAAACATAAGAAATCATAAAAACTCATGCTCCAATCCTGTTATGTAGAATACAGACAAGTAATGGGTCTTGTATGATTCAGAACAATGAGATAATTAACTTTGAAATGACATCTCATGACAAAATGTGCACTGCCTGACCAGAAATAAACCTTTTAATTCACTAAAATGTCTGTTTTTGCACTATAATATCAGTATGGTAGTACTTGGGCTCCATCTAGTGGCCAAATTCCAGAACTGACTGAAAACTATTTCTCACATGAAATACCACACAAACACACACAAAGCTGACCTCAGCATGTGATTTAGTTCTGTGATCTAAATCATTTTGCCAATACAATTTATTTTGAACCTTTTGGGCCTTAAGTGCCTCAACTTGGCCTGTCGAGGGCGCTACAATACTCCAAAACCTAAGAAATCATAAAAACTCATGCTCCAATACTGTTATGTAGAATACAGACAAGTAAGGGGTCTTGTATGATTCAGAACAATGAGATAATTAACTTTGAAATGACATCTCATGACAAAAAGTGCACTGCCTGACCAGAAATAAACCTTTTAATTCACTAAAATGTCTGTTTTTGCACTATAATATCAGTATGGTAGTACTTGGGCTCCATCTAGTGGCCAAATTCCGGAACTGACTGAAAACTATTTCTCACATGAAATACCACACAAACACACACAAAGCTGACCTCAGCATGTGATTTAGTTCTGTGATCTAAATCATTTTGCCAATACAATTTATTTTGAACCTTTTGGGCCTTAAGTGCCTCAAATTGGCCTGTCGAGGGCGCTACAATACTCCAAAACATAAGAAATCATAAAAACTCATGCTCCAATCCTGTTATGTAGAATACAGACAAGTAATGGGTCTTGTATGATTCAGAACAATGAGATAATTAACTTTGAAATGACATCTCATGACAAAAAGTGCACTGCCTGACCAGAAATAAACCTTTTAATTCACTAAAATGTCTTTGTCACTATAATATCTGTATGGTAGTACTTGGGCTCCATCTAGTGGCCAAATTCCGGAACTGACTGAAAACTATTTCTCACATGAAATACCACACAAACACACACAAAGCTGATTTCAGCATGTGATTTAGTTCTGTGATCTGAATCATTTTGCCAATACAATTTATTTTGAACCTTTTGGGCCTTAAGTGCCTCAAATTGGCCTGTCGAGGGCGCTACAATACTCCAAAACATAAGAAATCATAAAAACTCATGCTCCAATCCTGTTATGTAGAATACAGACAAGTAATGGGTCTTGTATGATTCAGAACAATGAGATAATTAACCTTGAAATGACATCTCATGACAAAAAGTGCACTGCCTGACCAGAAATAAACCCTTTAATTCACTAAAATGTCTGTTTTTGCACTATAATATCTGTATGGTAGTACTTGGGCTCCATCTAGTGGCCAAATCCTGGAACTGACTGAAAACTATTTCTCACATGAAGTACCACACAAACACACACAAAGCTGATCTCAGCATGTGATTTAGCTCTGTGATCTAAATCATTTTGCCAATACAATTTATTTTAAACCTTTTGGGCCTTAAGTGCCTCAACTTGGCCTGTCGGGGGGCGCTACAATACTCCAAAACATAAGAAATCATAAAAACTCATGCTCCAATCCTGTTATGTAGAATACAGACAAGTAATGGGTCTTGTATGATTCAGAACAATGAGATAATTAACTTTGAAATGACATCTCATGACAAAATGTGCACTGCCTGACCAGAAATAAACCTTTTAATTCACTAAAATGTCTGTTTTTGCACTATAATATCAGTATGGTAGTACTTGGGCTCCATCTAGTGGCCAAATTCCGGAACTGACTGAAAACTATTTCTCACATGAAATACCACACAAACACACACAAAGCTGACCTCAGCATGTGATTTAGTTCTGTGATCTAAATCATTTTGCCAATACAATTTATTTTGAACCTTTTGGGCCTTAAGTGCCTCAACTTGGCCTGTCGAGGGCGCTACAATACTCCAAAACCTAAGAAATCATAAAAACTCATGCTCCAATACTGTTATGTAGAATACAGACAAGTAAGGGGTCTTGTATGATTCAGAACAATGAGATAATTAACTTTGAAATGACATCTCATGACAAAAAGTGCACTGCCTGACCAGAAATAAACCTTTTAATTCACTAAAATGTCTGTTTTTGCACTATAATATCAGTATGGTAGTACTTGGGCTCCATCTAGTGGCCAAATTCCGGAACTGACTGAAAACTATTTCTCACATGAAATACCACACAAACACACACAAAGCTGACCTCAGCATGTGATTTAGTTCTGTGATCTAAATCATTTTGCCAATACAATTTATTTTGAACCTTTTGGGCCTTAAGTGCCTCAAATTGGCCTGTCGAGGGCGCTACAATACTCCAAAACATAAGAAATCATAAAAACTCATGCTCCAATCCTGTTATGTAGAATACAGACAAGTAATGGGTCTTGTATGATTCAGAACAATGAGATAATTAACTTTGAAATGACATCTCATGACAAAAAGTGCACTGCCTGACCAGAAATAAACCTTTTAATTCACTAAAATGTCTTTGTCACTATAATATCTGTATGGTAGTACTTGGGCTCCATCTAGTGGCCAAATTCCAGAACTGACTGAAAACTATTTCTCACATGAAATACCACACAAACACACACAAAGCTGATCTCAGCATGTGATTTAGCTCTGTGATCTAAATCATTTTGCCAATACAATTTATTTTAAACCTTTTGGGCCTTAAGTGCCTCAACTTGGCCTGTCGAGGGCGCTACAATACTCCAAAACATAAGAAATCATAAAAACTCATGCTCCAATCCTGTTATGTAGAATACAGACAAGTAATGGGTCTTGTATGATTCAGAACAATGAGATAATTAACTTTGAAATGACATCTCATGACAAAATGTGCACTGCCTGACCAGAAATAAACCTTTTAATTCACTAAAATGTCTGTTTTTGCACTATAATATCAGTATGGTAGTACTTGGGCTCCATCTAGTGGCCAAATTCCAGAACTGACTGAAAACTATTTCTCACATGAAATACCACACAAACACACACAAAGCTGATCTCAGCATGTGATTTAGCTCTGTGATCTAAATCATTTTGCCAATACAATTTATTTTAAACCTTTTGGGCCTTAAGTGCCTCAACTTGGCCTGTCGAGGGCGCTACAATACTCCAAAACATAAGAAATCATAAAAACTCATGCTCCAATCCTGTTATGTAGAATACAGACAAGTAATGGGTCTTGTATGATTCAGAACAATGAGATAATTAACTTTGAAATGACATCTCATGACAAAATGTGCACTGCCTGACCAGAAATAAACCTTTTAATTCACTAAAACGTCTGTTTTTGCACTATAATATCAGTATGGTAGTACTTGGGCTCCATCTAGTGGCCAAATTCCGGAACTGACTGAAAACTATTTCTCACATGAAATACCACACAAACACACACAAAGCTGATCTCAGCATGTGATTTAGCTCTGTGATCTAAATCATTTTGCCAATACAATTTATTTTAAACCTTTTGGGTCTTAAGTGCCTCAACTTGGCCTGTCGAGGGCGCTACAATACTCCAAAACATAAGAAATCATAAAAACTCATGCTCCAATCCTGTTATGTAGAATACAGACAAGTAATGGGTCTTGTATGATTCAGAACAATGAGATAATTAACTTTGAAATGACATCTCATGACAAAATGTGCACTGCCTGACCAGAAATAAACCTTTTAATTCACTAAAATGTCTGTTTTTGCACTATAATATCAGTATGGTAGTACTTGGGCTCCATCTAGTGGCCAAATTCCAGAACTGACTGAAAACTATTTCTCACATGAAATACCACACAAACACACACAAAGCTGATCTCAGCATGTGATTTAGCTCTGTGATCTAAATCATTTTGCCAATACAATTTATTTTAAACCTTTTGGGCCTTAAGTGCCTCAACTTGGCCTGTTGAGGGCGCTACAATACTCCAAAACATAAGAAATCATAAAAACTCATGCTCCAATCCTGTTATGTAGAATACAGACAAGTAATAGGTCTTGTATGATTCAGAACAATGAGATAATTAACTTTGAAATGACATCTCATGACAAAATGTGCACTGCCTGACCAGAAATAAACCTTTTAATTCACTAAAATGTCTGTTTTTGCACTATAATATCAGTATGGTAGTACTTGGGCTCCATCTAGTGGCCAAATTCCGGAACTGACTGAAAACTATTTCTCACATGAAATACCACACAAACACACACAAAGCTGACCTCAGCATGTGATTTAGTTCTGTGATCTAAATCATTTTGCCAATACAATTTATTTTGAACCTTTTGGGCCTTAAGTGCCTCAACTTGGCCTGTCGAGGGCGCTACAATACTCCAAAACCTAAGAAATCATAAAAACTCATGCTCCAATACTGTTATGTAGAATACAGACAAGTAAGGGGTCTTGTATGATTCAGAACAATGAGATAATTAACTTTGAAATGACATCTCATGACAAAAAGTGCACTGCCTGACCAGAAATAAACCTTTTAATTCACTAAAATGTCTGTTTTTGCACTATAATATCAGTATGGTAGTACTTGGGCTCCATCTAGTGGCCAAATTCCGGAACTGACTGAAAACTATTTCTCACATGAAATACCACACAAACACACACAAAGCTGACCTCAGCATGTGATTTAGTTCTGTGATCTAAATCATTTTGCCAATACAATTTATTTTGAACCTTTTGGGCCTTAAGTGCCTCAAATTGGCCTGTCGAGGGCGCTACAATACTCCAAAACATAAGAAATCATAAAAACTCATGCTCCAATCCTGTTATGTAGAATACAGACAAGTAATGGGTCTTGTATGATTCAGAACAATGAGATAATTAACTTTGAAATGACATCTCATGACAAAAAGTGCACTGCCTGACCAGAAATAAACCTTTTAATTCACTAAAATGTCTTTGTCACTATAATATCTGTATGGTAGTACTTGGGCTCCATCTAGTGGCCAAATTCCGGAACTGACTGAAAACTATTTCTCACATGAAATACCACACAAACACACACAAAGCTGATCTCAGCATGTGATTTAGCTCTGTGATCTAAATCATTTTGCCAATACAATTTATTTTAAACCTTTTGGGTCTTAAGTGCCTCAACTTGGCCTGTCGAGGGCGCTACAATACTCCAAAACATAAGAAATCATAAAAACTCATGCTCCAATCCTGTTATGTAGAATACAGACAAGTAATGGGTCTTGTATGATTCAGAACAATGAGATAATTAACTTTGAAATGACATCTCATGACAAAATGTGCACTGCCTGACCAGAAATAAACCTTTTAATTCACTAAAATGTCTGTTTTTGCACTATAATATCAGTATGGTAGTACTTGGGCTCCATCTAGTGGCCAAATTCCAGAACTGACTGAAAACTATTTCTCACATGAAATACCACACAAACACACACAAAGCTGATCTCAGCATGTGATTTAGTTCTGTGATCTAAATCATTTTGCCAATACAATTTATTTTGAACCTTTTGGGCCTTAAGTGCCTCAAATTGGCCTGTCGAGGGCGCTACAATACTCCAAAACATAAGAAATCATAAAAACTCATGCTCCAATCCTGTTATGTAGAATACAGACAAGTAATGGGTCTTGTATGATTCAGAACAATGAGATAATTAACTTTGAAATGACATCTCATGACAAAAAGTGCACTGCCTGACCAGAAATAAACCTTTTAATTCACTAAAATGTCTTTGTCACTATAATATCTGTATGGTAGTACTTGGGCTCCATCTAGTGGCCAAATTCCGGAACTGACTGAAAACTATTTCTCACATGAAATACCACACAAACACACACAAAGCTGATTTCAGCATGTGATTTAGTTCTGTGATCTGAATCATTTTGCCAATACAATTTATTTTGAACCTTTTGGGCCTTAAGTGCCTCAAATTGGCCTGTCGAGGGCGCTACAATACTCCAAAACATAAGAAATCATAAAAACTCATGCTCCAATCCTGTTATGTAGAATACAGACAAGTAATGGGTCTTGTATGATTCAGAACAATGAGATAATTAACTTTGAAATGACATCTCATGACAAAAAGTGCACTGCCTGACCAGAAATAAACCTTTTAATTCACTAAAATGTCTGTTTTTGCACTATAATATCAGTATGGTAGTACTTGGGCTCCATCTAGTGGCCAAATTCCGGAACTGACTGAAAACTATTTCTCACATGAAATACCACACAAACACACACAAAGCTGACCTCAGCATGTGATTTAGTTCTGTGATCTAAATCATTTTGCCAATACAATTTATTTTGAACCTTTTGGGCCTTAAGTGCCTCAAATTGGCCTGTCGAGGGCGCTACAATACTCCAAAACATAAGAAATCATAAAAACTCATGCTCCAATCCTGTTATGTAGAATACAGACAAGTAATGGGTCTTGTATGATTCAGAACAATGAGATAATTAACTTTGAAATGACATCTCATGACAAAAAGTGCACTGCCTGACCAGAAATAAACCTTTTAATTCACTAAAATGTCTTTGTCACTATAATATCTGTATGGTAGTACTTGGGCTCCATCTAGTGGCCAAATTCCGGAACTGACTGAAAACTATTTCTCACATGAAATACCACACAAACACACACAAAGCTGATTTCAGCATGTGATTTAGTTCTGTGATCTGAATCATTTTGCCAATACAATTTATTTTGAACCTTTTGGGCCTTAAGTGCCTCAAATTGGCCTGTCGAGGGCGCTACAATACTCCAAAACATAAGAAATCATAAAAACTCATGCTCCAATCCTGTTATGTAGAATACAGACAAGTAATGGGTCTTGTATGATTCAGAACAATGAGATAATTAACCTTGAAATGACATCTCATGACAAAAAGTGCACTGCCTGACCAGAAATAAACCCTTTAATTCACTAAAATGTCTGTTTTTGCACTATAATATCTGTATGGTAGTACTTGGGCTCCATCTAGTGGCCAAATCCTGGAACTGACTGAAAACTATTTCTCACATGAAGTACCACACAAACACACACAAAGCTGATCTCAGCATGTGATTTAGCTCTGTGATCTAAATCATTTTGCCAATACAATTTATTTTAAACCTTTTGGGCCTTAAGTGCCTCAACTTGGCCTGTCGGGGGGCGCTACAATACTCCAAAACATAAGAAATCATAAAAACTCATGCTCCAATCCTGTTATGTAGAATACAGACAAGTAATGGGTCTTGTATGATTCAGAACAATGAGATAATTAACTTTGAAATGACATCTCATGACAAAATGTGCACTGCCTGACCAGAAATAAACCTTTTAATTCACTAAAATGTCTGTTTTTGCACTATAATATCAGTATGGTAGTACTTGGGCTCCATCTAGTGGCCAAATTCCGGAACTGACTGAAAACTATTTCTCACATGAAATACCACACAAACACACACAAAGCTGACCTCAGCATGTGATTTAGTTCTGTGATCTAAATCATTTTGCCAATACAATTTATTTTGAACCTTTTGGGCCTTAAGTGCCTCAACTTGGCCTGTCGAGGGCGCTACAATACTCCAAAACCTAAGAAATCATAAAAACTCATGCTCCAATACTGTTATGTAGAATACAGACAAGTAAGGGGTCTTGTATGATTCAGAACAATGAGATAATTAACTTTGAAATGACATCTCATGACAAAAAGTGCACTGCCTGACCAGAAATAAACCTTTTAATTCACTAAAATGTCTGTTTTTGCACTATAATATCAGTATGGTAGTACTTGGGCTCCATCTAGTGGCCAAATTCCGGAACTGACTGAAAACTATTTCTCACATGAAATACCACACAAACACACACAAAGCTGACCTCAGCATGTGATTTAGTTCTGTGATCTAAATCATTTTGCCAATACAATTTATTTTGAACCTTTTGGGCCTTAAGTGCCTCAAATTGGCCTGTCGAGGGCGCTACAATACTCCAAAACATAAGAAATCATAAAAACTCATGCTCCAATCCTGTTATGTAGAATACAGACAAGTAATGGGTCTTGTATGATTCAGAACAATGAGATAATTAACTTTGAAATGACATCTCATGACAAAAAGTGCACTGCCTGACCAGAAATAAACCTTTTAATTCACTAAAATGTCTTTGTCACTATAATATCTGTATGGTAGTACTTGGGCTCCATCTAGTGGCCAAATTCCGGAACTGACTGAAAACTATTTCTCACATGAAATACCACACAAACACACACAAAGCTGATCTCAGCATGTGATTTAGCTCTGTGATCTAAATCATTTTGCCAATACAATTTATTTTAAACCTTTTGGGTCTTAAGTGCCTCAACTTGGCCTGTCGAGGGCGCTACAATACTCCAAAACATAAGAAATCATAAAAACTCATGCTCCAATCCTGTTATGTAGAATACAGACAAGTAATGGGTCTTGTATGATTCAGAACAATGAGATAATTAACTTTGAAATGACATCTCATGACAAAATGTGCACTGCCTGACCAGAAATAAACCTTTTAATTCACTAAAATGTCTGTTTTTGCACTATAATATCAGTATGGTAGTACTTGGGCTCCATCTAGTGGCCAAATTCCAGAACTGACTGAAAACTATTTCTCACATGAAATACCACACAAACACACACAAAGCTGATCTCAGCATGTGATTTAGTTCTGTGATCTAAATCATTTTGCCAATACAATTTATTTTGAACCTTTTGGGCCTTAAGTGCCTCAAATTGGCCTGTCGAGGGCGCTACAATACTCCAAAACATAAGAAATCATAAAAACTCATGCTCCAATCCTGTTATGTAGAATACAGACAAGTAATGGGTCTTGTATGATTCAGAACAATGAGATAATTAACTTTGAAATGACATCTCATGACAAAAAGTGCACTGCCTGACCAGAAATAAACCTTTTAATTCACTAAAATGTCTTTGTCACTATAATATCTGTATGGTAGTACTTGGGCTCCATCTAGTGGCCAAATTCCGGAACTGACTGAAAACTATTTCTCACATGAAATACCACACAAACACACACAAAGCTGATTTCAGCATGTGATTTAGTTCTGTGATCTGAATCATTTTGCCAATACAATTTATTTTGAACCTTTTGGGCCTTAAGTGCCTCAAATTGGCCTGTCGAGGGCGCTACAATACTCCAAAACATAAGAAATCATAAAAACTCATGCTCCAATCCTGTTATGTAGAATACAGACAAGTAATGGGTCTTGTATGATTCAGAACAATGAGATAATTAACTTTGAAATGACATCTCATGACAAAAAGTGCACTGCCTGACCAGAAATAAACCTTTTAATTCACTAAAATGTCTGTTTTTGCACTATAATATCAGTATGGTAGTACTTGGGCTCCATCTAGTGGCCAAATTCCGGAACTGACTGAAAACTATTTCTCACATGAAATACCACACAAACACACACAAAGCTGACCTCAGCATGTGATTTAGTTCTGTGATCTAAATCATTTTGCCAATACAATTTATTTTGAACCTTTTGGGCCTTAAGTGCCTCAAATTGGCCTGTCGAGGGCGCTACAATACTCCAAAACATAAGAAATCATAAAAACTCATGCTCCAATCCTGTTATGTAGAATACAGACAAGTAATGGGTCTTGTATGATTCAGAACAATGAGATAATTAACTTTGAAATGACATCTCATGACAAAAAGTGCACTGCCTGACCAGAAATAAACCTTTTAATTCACTAAAATGTCTTTGTCACTATAATATCTGTATGGTAGTACTTGGGCTCCATCTAGTGGCCAAATTCCGGAACTGACTGAAAACTATTTCTCACATGAAATACCACACAAACACACACAAAGCTGATTTCAGCATGTGATTTAGTTCTGTGATCTGAATCATTTTGCCAATACAATTTATTTTGAACCTTTTGGGCCTTAAGTGCCTCAAATTGGCCTGTCGAGGGCGCTACAATACTCCAAAACATAAGAAATCATAAAAACTCATGCTCCAATCCTGTTATGTAGAATACAGACAAGTAATGGGTCTTGTATGATTCAGAACAATGAGATAATTAACCTTGAAATGACATCTCATGACAAAAAGTGCACTGCCTGACCAGAAATAAACCCTTTAATTCACTAAAATGTCTGTTTTTGCACTATAATATCTGTATGGTAGTACTTGGGCTCCATCTAGTGGCCAAATCCTGGAACTGACTGAAAACTATTTCTCACATGAAGTACCACACAAACACACACAAAGCTGATCTCAGCATGTGATTTAGCTCTGTGATCTAAATCATTTTGCCAATACAATTTATTTTAAACCTTTTGGGCCTTAAGTGCCTCAACTTGGCCTGTCGGGGGGCGCTACAATACTCCAAAACATAAGAAATCATAAAAACTCATGCTCCAATCCTGTTATGTAGAATACAGACAAGTAATGGGTCTTGTATGATTCAGAACAATGAGATAATTAACTTTGAAATGACATCTCATGACAAAATGTGCACTGCCTGACCAGAAATAAACCTTTTAATTCACTAAAATGTCTGTTTTTGCACTATAATATCAGTATGGTAGTACTTGGGCTCCATCTAGTGGCCAAATTCCGGAACTGACTGAAAACTATTTCTCACATGAAATACCACACAAACACACACAAAGCTGATCTCAGCATGTGATTTAGTTCTGTGATCTAAATCATTTTGCCAATACAATTTATTTTGAACCTTTTGGGCCTTAAGTGCCTCAAATTGGCCTGTCGAGGGCGCTACAATACTCCAAAACATAAGAAATCATAAAAACTCATGCTCCAATCCTGTTATGTAGAATACAGACAAGTAATGGGTCTTGTATGATTCAGAACAATGAGATAATTAACTTTGAAATGACATCTCATGACAAAAAGTGCACTGCCTGACCAGAAATAAACCTTTTAATTCACTAAAATGTCTTTGTCACTATAATATCTGTATGGTAGTACTTGGGCTCCATCTAGTGGCCAAATTCCGGAACTGACTGAAAACTATTTCTCACATGAAATACCACACAAACACACACAAAGCTGATTTCAGCATGTGATTTAGTTCTGTGATCTGAATCATTTTGCCAATACAATTTATTTTGAACCTTTTGGGCCTTAAGTGCCTCAAATTGGCCTGTCGAGGGCGCTACAATACTCCAAAACATAAGAAATCATAAAAACTCATGCTCCAATCCTGTTATGTAGAATACAGACAAGTAATGGGTCTTGTATGATTCAGAACAATGAGATAATTAACTTTGAAATGACATCTCATGACAAAAAGTGCACTGCCTGACCAGAAATAAACCTTTTAATTCACTAAAATGTCTGTTTTTGCACTATAATATCAGTATGGTAGTACTTGGGCTCCATCTAGTGGCCAAATTCCGGAACTGACTGAAAACTATTTCTCACATGAAATACCACACAAACACACACAAAGCTGACCTCAGCATGTGATTTAGTTCTGTGATCTAAATCATTTTGCCAATACAATTTATTTTGAACCTTTTGGGCCTTAAGTGCCTCAAATTGGCCTGTCGAGGGCGCTACAATACTCCAAAACATAAGAAATCATAAAAACTCATGCTCCAATCCTGTTATGTAGAATACAGACAAGTAATGGGTCTTGTATGATTCAGAACAATGAGATAATTAACTTTGAAATGACATCTCATGACAAAAAGTGCACTGCCTGACCAGAAATAAACCTTTTAATTCACTAAAATGTCTTTGTCACTATAATATCTGTATGGTAGTACTTGGGCTCCATCTAGTGGCCAAATTCCGGAACTGACTGAAAACTATTTCTCACATGAAATACCACACAAACACACACAAAGCTGATTTCAGCATGTGATTTAGTTCTGTGATCTGAATCATTTTGCCAATACAATTTATTTTGAACCTTTTGGGCCTTAAGTGCCTCAAATTGGCCTGTCGAGGGCGCTACAATACTCCAAAACATAAGAAATCATAAAAACTCATGCTCCAATCCTGTTATGTAGAATACAGACAAGTAATGGGTCTTGTATGATTCAGAACAATGAGATAATTAACCTTGAAATGACATCTCATGACAAAAAGTGCACTGCCTGACCAGAAATAAACCCTTTAATTCACTAAAATGTCTGTTTTTGCACTATAATATCTGTATGGTAGTACTTGGGCTCCATCTAGTGGCCAAATCCTGGAACTGACTGAAAACTATTTCTCACATGAAGTACCACACAAACACACACAAAGCTGATCTCAGCATGTGATTTAGCTCTGTGATCTAAATCATTTTGCCAATACAATTTATTTTAAACCTTTTGGGCCTTAAGTGCCTCAACTTGGCCTGTCGGGGGGCGCTACAATACTCCAAAACATAAGAAATCATAAAAACTCATGCTCCAATCCTGTTATGTAGAATACAGACAAGTAATGGGTCTTGTATGATTCAGAACAATGAGATAATTAACTTTGAAATGACATCTCATGACAAAATGTGCACTGCCTGACCAGAAATAAACCTTTTAATTCACTAAAATGTCTGTTTTTGCACTATAATATCAGTATGGTAGTACTTGGGCTCCATCTAGTGGCCAAATTCCGGAACTGACTGAAAACTATTTCTCACATGAAATACCACACAAACACACACAAAGCTGACCTCAGCATGTGATTTAGTTCTGTGATCTAAATCATTTTGCCAATACAATTTATTTTGAACCTTTTGGGCCTTAAGTGCCTCAACTTGGCCTGTCGAGGGCGCTACAATACTCCAAAACCTAAGAAATCATAAAAACTCATGCTCCAATACTGTTATGTAGAATACAGACAAGTAAGGGGTCTTGTATGATTCAGAACAATGAGATAATTAACTTTGAAATGACATCTCATGACAAAAAGTGCACTGCCTGACCAGAAATAAACCTTTTAATTCACTAAAATGTCTGTTTTTGCACTATAATATCAGTATGGTAGTACTTGGGCTCCATCTAGTGGCCAAATTCCGGAACTGACTGAAAACTATTTCTCACATGAAATACCACACAAACACACACAAAGCTGACCTCAGCATGTGATTTAGTTCTGTGATCTAAATCATTTTGCCAATACAATTTATTTTGAACCTTTTGGGCCTTAAGTGCCTCAAATTGGCCTGTCGAGGGCGCTACAATACTCCAAAACATAAGAAATCATAAAAACTCATGCTCCAATCCTGTTATGTAGAATACAGACAAGTAATGGGTCTTGTATGATTCAGAACAATGAGATAATTAACTTTGAAATGACATCTCATGACAAAAAGTGCACTGCCTGACCAGAAATAAACCTTTTAATTCACTAAAATGTCTTTGTCACTATAATATCTGTATGGTAGTACTTGGGCTCCATCTAGTGGCCAAATTCCAGAACTGACTGAAAACTATTTCTCACATGAAATACCACACAAACACACACAAAGCTGATCTCAGCATGTGATTTAGCTCTGTGATCTAAATCATTTTGCCAATACAATTTATTTTAAACCTTTTGGGCCTTAAGTGCCTCAACTTGGCCTGTCGAGGGCGCTACAATACTCCAAAACATAAGAAATCATAAAAACTCATGCTCCAATCCTGTTATGTAGAATACAGACAAGTAATGGGTCTTGTATGATTCAGAACAATGAGATAATTAACTTTGAAATGACATCTCATGACAAAATGTGCACTGCCTGACCAGAAATAAACCTTTTAATTCACTAAAATGTCTGTTTTTGCACTATAATATCAGTATGGTAGTACTTGGGCTCCATCTAGTGGCCAAATTCCAGAACTGACTGAAAACTATTTCTCACATGAAATACCACACAAACACACACAAAGCTGATCTCAGCATGTGATTTAGCTCTGTGATCTAAATCATTTTGCCAATACAATTTATTTTAAACCTTTTGGGCCTTAAGTGCCTCAACTTGGCCTGTCGAGGGCGCTACAATACTCCAAAACATAAGAAATCATAAAAACTCATGCTCCAATCCTGTTATGTAGAATACAGACAAGTAATGGGTCTTGTATGATTCAGAACAATGAGATAATTAACTTTGAAATGACATCTCATGACAAAATGTGCACTGCCTGACCAGAAATAAACCTTTTAATTCACTAAAACGTCTGTTTTTGCACTATAATATCAGTATGGTAGTACTTGGGCTCCATCTAGTGGCCAAATTCCGGAACTGACTGAAAACTATTTCTCACATGAAATACCACACAAACACACACAAAGCTGATCTCAGCATGTGATTTAGCTCTGTGATCTAAATCATTTTGCCAATACAATTTATTTTAAACCTTTTGGGTCTTAAGTGCCTCAACTTGGCCTGTCGAGGGCGCTACAATACTCCAAAACATAAGAAATCATAAAAACTCATGCTCCAATCCTGTTATGTAGAATACAGACAAGTAATGGGTCTTGTATGATTCAGAACAATGAGATAATTAACTTTGAAATGACATCTCATGACAAAATGTGCACTGCCTGACCAGAAATAAACCTTTTAATTCACTAAAATGTCTGTTTTTGCACTATAATATCAGTATGGTAGTACTTGGGCTCCATCTAGTGGCCAAATTCCAGAACTGACTGAAAACTATTTCTCACATGAAATACCACACAAACACACACAAAGCTGATCTCAGCATGTGATTTAGCTCTGTGATCTAAATCATTTTGCCAATACAATTTATTTTAAACCTTTTGGGCCTTAAGTGCCTCAACTTGGCCTGTCGAGGGCGCTACAATACTCCAAAACATAAGAAATCATAAAAACTCATGCTCCAATCCTGTTATGTAGAATACAGACAAGTAATGGGTCTTGTATGATTCAGAACAATGAGATAATTAACTTTGAAATGACATCTCATGACAAAAAGTGCACTGCCTGACCAGAAATAAACCTTTTAATTCACTAAAATGTCTTTGTCACTATAATATCTGTATGGTAGTACTTGGGCTCCATCTAGTGGCCAAATTCCAGAACTGACTGAAAACTATTTCTCACATGAAATACCACACAAACACACACAAAGCTGATCTCAGCATGTGATTTAGCTCTGTGATCTAAATCATTTTGCCAATACAATTTATTTTAAACCTTTTGGGCCTTAAGTGCCTCAACTTGGCCTGTCGAGGGCGCTACAATACTCCAAAACATAAGAAATCATAAAAACTCATGCTCCAATCCTGTTATGTAGAATACAGACAAGTAATGGGTCTTGTATGATTCAGAACAATGAGATAATTAACTTTGAAATGACATCTCATGACAAAATGTGCACTGCCTGACCAGAAATAAACCTTTTAATTCACTAAAATGTCTGTTTTTGCACTATAATATCAGTATGGTAGTACTTGGGCTCCATCTAGTGGCCAAATTCCAGAACTGACTGAAAACTATTTCTCACATGAAATACCACACAAACACACACAAAGCTGATCTCAGCATGTGATTTAGCTCTGTGATCTAAATCATTTTGCCAATACAATTTATTTTAAACCTTTTGGGCCTTAAGTGCCTCAACTTGGCCTGTCGAGGGCGCTACAATACTCCAAAACATAAGAAATCATAAAAACTCATGCTCCAATCCTGTTATGTAGAATACAGACAAGTAATGGGTCTTGTATGATTCAGAACAATGAGATAATTAACTTTGAAATGACATCTCATGACAAAATGTGCACTGCCTGACCAGAAATAAACCTTTTAATTCACTAAAACGTCTGTTTTTGCACTATAATATCAGTATGGTAGTACTTGGGCTCCATCTAGTGGCCAAATTCCGGAACTGACTGAAAACTATTTCTCACATGAAATACCACACAAACACACACAAAGCTGATCTCAGCATGTGATTTAGCTCTGTGATCTAAATCATTTTGCCAATACAATTTATTTTAAACCTTTTGGGTCTTAAGTGCCTCAACTTGGCCTGTCGAGGGCGCTACAATACTCCAAAACATAAGAAATCATAAAAACTCATGCTCCAATCCTGTTATGTAGAATACAGACAAGTAATGGGTCTTGTATGATTCAGAACAATGAGATAATTAACTTTGAAATGACATCTCATGACAAAATGTGCACTGCCTGACCAGAAATAAACCTTTTAATTCACTAAAATGTCTGTTTTTGCACTATAATATCAGTATGGTAGTACTTGGGCTCCATCTAGTGGCCAAATTCCAGAACTGACTGAAAACTATTTCTCACATGAAATACCACACAAACACACACAAAGCTGATCTCAGCATGTGATTTAGCTCTGTGATCTAAATCATTTTGCCAATACAATTTATTTTAAACCTTTTGGGCCTTAAGTGCCTCAACTTGGCCTGTCGAGGGCGCTACAATACTCCAAAACATAAGAAATCATAAAAACTCATGCTCCAATCCTGTTATGTAGAATACAGACAAGTAATGGGTCTTGTATGATTCAGAACAATGAGATAATTAACTTTGAAATGACATCTCATGACAAAATGTGCACTGCCTGACCAGAAATAAACCTTTTAATTCACTAAAATGTCTGTTTTTGCACTATAATATCAGTATGGTAGTACTTGGGCTCCATCTAGTGGCCAAATTCCGGAACTGACTGAAAACTATTTCTCACATGAAATACCACACAAACACACACAAAGCTGACCTCAGCATGTGATTTAGTTCTGTGATCTAAATCATTTTGCCAATACAATTTATTTTGAACCTTTTGGGCCTTAAGTGCCTCAACTTGGCCTGTCGAGGGCGCTACAATACTCCAAAACCTAAGAAATCATAAAAACTCATGCTCCAATACTGTTATGTAGAATACAGACAAGTAAGGGGTCTTGTATGATTCAGAACAATGAGATAATTAACTTTGAAATGACATCTCATGACAAAAAGTGCACTGCCTGACCAGAAATAAACCTTTTAATTCACTAAAATGTCTGTTTTTGCACTATAATATCAGTATGGTAGTACTTGGGCTCCATCTAGTGGCCAAATTCCGGAACTGACTGAAAACTATTTCTCACATGAAATACCACACAAACACACACAAAGCTGACCTCAGCATGTGATTTAGTTCTGTGATCTAAATCATTTTGCCAATACAATTTATTTTGAACCTTTTGGGCCTTAAGTGCCTCAAATTGGCCTGTCGAGGGCGCTACAATACTCCAAAACATAAGAAATCATAAAAACTCATGCTCCAATCCTGTTATGTAGAATACAGACAAGTAATGGGTCTTGTATGATTCAGAACAATGAGATAATTAACTTTGAAATGACATCTCATGACAAAAAGTGCACTGCCTGACCAGAAATAAACCTTTTAATTCACTAAAATGTCTTTGTCACTATAATATCTGTATGGTAGTACTTGGGCTCCATCTAGTGGCCAAATTCCGGAACTGACTGAAAACTATTTCTCACATGAAATACCACACAAACACACACAAAGCTGATTTCAGCATGTGATTTAGTTCTGTGATCTGAATCATTTTGCCAATACAATTTATTTTGAACCTTTTGGGCCTTAAGTGCCTCAAATTGGCCTGTCGAGGGCGCTACAATACTCCAAAACATAAGAAATCATAAAAACTCATGCTCCAATCCTGTTATGTAGAATACAGACAAGTAATGGGTCTTGTATGATTCAGAACAATGAGATAATTAACCTTGAAATGACATCTCATGACAAAAAGTGCACTGCCTGACCAGAAATAAACCCTTTAATTCACTAAAATGTCTGTTTTTGCACTATAATATCTGTATGGTAGTACTTGGGCTCCATCTAGTGGCCAAATCCTGGAACTGACTGAAAACTATTTCTCACATGAAGTACCACACAAACACACACAAAGCTGATCTCAGCATGTGATTTAGCTCTGTGATCTAAATCATTTTGCCAATACAATTTATTTTAAACCTTTTGGGCCTTAAGTGCCTCAACTTGGCCTGTCGGGGGGCGCTACAATACTCCAAAACATAAGAAATCATAAAAACTCATGCTCCAATCCTGTTATGTAGAATACAGACAAGTAATGGGTCTTGTATGATTCAGAACAATGAGATAATTAACTTTGAAATGACATCTCATGACAAAATGTGCACTGCCTGACCAGAAATAAACCTTTTAATTCACTAAAATGTCTGTTTTTGCACTATAATATCAGTATGGTAGTACTTGGGCTCCATCTAGTGGCCAAATTCCGGAACTGACTGAAAACTATTTCTCACATGAAATACCACACAAACACACACAAAGCTGACCTCAGCATGTGATTTAGTTCTGTGATCTAAATCATTTTGCCAATACAATTTATTTTGAACCTTTTGGGCCTTAAGTGCCTCAACTTGGCCTGTCGAGGGCGCTACAATACTCCAAAACCTAAGAAATCATAAAAACTCATGCTCCAATACTGTTATGTAGAATACAGACAAGTAAGGGGTCTTGTATGATTCAGAACAATGAGATAATTAACTTTGAAATGACATCTCATGACAAAAAGTGCACTGCCTGACCAGAAATAAACCTTTTAATTCACTAAAATGTCTGTTTTTGCACTATAATATCAGTATGGTAGTACTTGGGCTCCATCTAGTGGCCAAATTCCGGAACTGACTGAAAACTATTTCTCACATGAAATACCACACAAACACACACAAAGCTGACCTCAGCATGTGATTTAGTTCTGTGATCTAAATCATTTTGCCAATACAATTTATTTTGAACCTTTTGGGCCTTAAGTGCCTCAAATTGGCCTGTCGAGGGCGCTACAATACTCCAAAACATAAGAAATCATAAAAACTCATGCTCCAATCCTGTTATGTAGAATACAGACAAGTAATGGGTCTTGTATGATTCAGAACAATGAGATAATTAACTTTGAAATGACATCTCATGACAAAAAGTGCACTGCCTGACCAGAAATAAACCTTTTAATTCACTAAAATGTCTTTGTCACTATAATATCTGTATGGTAGTACTTGGGCTCCATCTAGTGGCCAAATTCCAGAACTGACTGAAAACTATTTCTCACATGAAATACCACACAAACACACACAAAGCTGATCTCAGCATGTGATTTAGCTCTGTGATCTAAATCATTTTGCCAATACAATTTATTTTAAACCTTTTGGGCCTTAAGTGCCTCAACTTGGCCTGTCGAGGGCGCTACAATACTCCAAAACATAAGAAATCATAAAAACTCATGCTCCAATCCTGTTATGTAGAATACAGACAAGTAATGGGTCTTGTATGATTCAGAACAATGAGATAATTAACTTTGAAATGACATCTCATGACAAAATGTGCACTGCCTGACCAGAAATAAACCTTTTAATTCACTAAAATGTCTGTTTTTGCACTATAATATCAGTATGGTAGTACTTGGGCTCCATCTAGTGGCCAAATTCCAGAACTGACTGAAAACTATTTCTCACATGAAATACCACACAAACACACACAAAGCTGATCTCAGCATGTGATTTAGCTCTGTGATCTAAATCATTTTGCCAATACAATTTATTTTAAACCTTTTGGGCCTTAAGTGCCTCAACTTGGCCTGTCGAGGGCGCTACAATACTCCAAAACATAAGAAATCATAAAAACTCATGCTCCAATCCTGTTATGTAGAATACAGACAAGTAATGGGTCTTGTATGATTCAGAACAATGAGATAATTAACTTTGAAATGACATCTCATGACAAAATGTGCACTGCCTGACCAGAAATAAACCTTTTAATTCACTAAAACGTCTGTTTTTGCACTATAATATCAGTATGGTAGTACTTGGGCTCCATCTAGTGGCCAAATTCCGGAACTGACTGAAAACTATTTCTCACATGAAATACCACACAAACACACACAAAGCTGATCTCAGCATGTGATTTAGCTCTGTGATCTAAATCATTTTGCCAATACAATTTATTTTAAACCTTTTGGGTCTTAAGTGCCTCAACTTGGCCTGTCGAGGGCGCTACAATACTCCAAAACATAAGAAATCATAAAAACTCATGCTCCAATCCTGTTATGTAGAATACAGACAAGTAATGGGTCTTGTATGATTCAGAACAATGAGATAATTAACTTTGAAATGACATCTCATGACAAAATGTGCACTGCCTGACCAGAAATAAACCTTTTAATTCACTAAAATGTCTGTTTTTGCACTATAATATCAGTATGGTAGTACTTGGGCTCCATCTAGTGGCCAAATTCCGGAACTGACTGAAAACTATTTCTCACATGAAATACCACACAAACACACACAAAGCTGACCTCAGCATGTGATTTAGTTCTGTGATCTAAATCATTTTGCCAATACAATTTATTTTGAACCTTTTGGGCCTTAAGTGCCTCAACTTGGCCTGTCGAGGGCGCTACAATACTCCAAAACCTAAGAAATCATAAAAACTCATGCTCCAATACTGTTATGTAGAATACAGACAAGTAAGGGGTCTTGTATGATTCAGAACAATGAGATAATTAACTTTGAAATGACATCTCATGACAAAAAGTGCACTGCCTGACCAGAAATAAACCTTTTAATTCACTAAAATGTCTGTTTTTGCACTATAATATCAGTATGGTAGTACTTGGGCTCCATCTAGTGGCCAAATTCCGGAACTGACTGAAAACTATTTCTCACATGAAATACCACACAAACACACACAAAGCTGACCTCAGCATGTGATTTAGTTCTGTGATCTAAATCATTTTGCCAATACAATTTATTTTGAACCTTTTGGGCCTTAAGTGCCTCAAATTGGCCTGTCGAGGGCGCTACAATACTCCAAAACATAAGAAATCATAAAAACTCATGCTCCAATCCTGTTATGTAGAATACAGACAAGTAATGGGTCTTGTATGATTCAGAACAATGAGATAATTAACTTTGAAATGACATCTCATGACAAAAAGTGCACTGCCTGACCAGAAATAAACCTTTTAATTCACTAAAATGTCTTTGTCACTATAATATCTGTATGGTAGTACTTGGGCTCCATCTAGTGGCCAAATTCCGGAACTGACTGAAAACTATTTCTCACATGAAATACCACACAAACACACACAAAGCTGATTTCAGCATGTGATTTAGTTCTGTGATCTGAATCATTTTGCCAATACAATTTATTTTGAACCTTTTGGGCCTTAAGTGCCTCAAATTGGCCTGTCGAGGGCGCTACAATACTCCAAAACATAAGAAATCATAAAAACTCATGCTCCAATCCTGTTATGTAGAATACAGACAAGTAATGGGTCTTGTATGATTCAGAACAATGAGATAATTAACCTTGAAATGACATCTCATGACAAAAAGTGCACTGCCTGACCAGAAATAAACCCTTTAATTCACTAAAATGTCTGTTTTTGCACTATAATATCTGTATGGTAGTACTTGGGCTCCATCTAGTGGCCAAATCCTGGAACTGACTGAAAACTATTTCTCACATGAAGTACCACACAAACACACACAAAGCTGATCTCAGCATGTGATTTAGCTCTGTGATCTAAATCATTTTGCCAATACAATTTATTTTAAACCTTTTGGGCCTTAAGTGCCTCAACTTGGCCTGTCGGGGGGCGCTACAATACTCCAAAACATAAGAAATCATAAAAACTCATGCTCCAATCCTGTTATGTAGAATACAGACAAGTAATGGGTCTTGTATGATTCAGAACAATGAGATAATTAACTTTGAAATGACATCTCATGACAAAATGTGCACTGCCTGACCAGAAATAAACCTTTTAATTCACTAAAATGTCTGTTTTTGCACTATAATATCAGTATGGTAGTACTTGGGCTCCATCTAGTGGCCAAATTCCGGAACTGACTGAAAACTATTTCTCACATGAAATACCACACAAACACACACAAAGCTGACCTCAGCATGTGATTTAGTTCTGTGATCTAAATCATTTTGCCAATACAATTTATTTTGAACCTTTTGGGCCTTAAGTGCCTCAACTTGGCCTGTCGAGGGCGCTACAATACTCCAAAACCTAAGAAATCATAAAAACTCATGCTCCAATACTGTTATGTAGAATACAGACAAGTAAGGGGTCTTGTATGATTCAGAACAATGAGATAATTAACTTTGAAATGACATCTCATGACAAAAAGTGCACTGCCTGACCAGAAATAAACCTTTTAATTCACTAAAATGTCTGTTTTTGCACTATAATATCAGTATGGTAGTACTTGGGCTCCATCTAGTGGCCAAATTCCGGAACTGACTGAAAACTATTTCTCACATGAAATACCACACAAACACACACAAAGCTGACCTCAGCATGTGATTTAGTTCTGTGATCTAAATCATTTTGCCAATACAATTTATTTTGAACCTTTTGGGCCTTAAGTGCCTCAAATTGGCCTGTCGAGGGCGCTACAATACTCCAAAACATAAGAAATCATAAAAACTCATGCTCCAATCCTGTTATGTAGAATACAGACAAGTAATGGGTCTTGTATGATTCAGAACAATGAGATAATTAACTTTGAAATGACATCTCATGACAAAAAGTGCACTGCCTGACCAGAAATAAACCTTTTAATTCACTAAAATGTCTTTGTCACTATAATATCTGTATGGTAGTACTTGGGCTCCATCTAGTGGCCAAATTCCGGAACTGACTGAAAACTATTTCTCACATGAAATACCACACAAACACACACAAAGCTGATTTCAGCATGTGATTTAGTTCTGTGATCTGAATCATTTTGCCAATACAATTTATTTTGAACCTTTTGGGCCTTAAGTGCCTCAAATTGGCCTGTCGAGGGCGCTACAATACTCCAAAACATAAGAAATCATAAAAACTCATGCTCCAATCCTGTTATGTAGAATACAGACAAGTAATGGGTCTTGTATGATTCAGAACAATGAGATAATTAACCTTGAAATGACATCTCATGACAAAAAGTGCACTGCCTGACCAGAAATAAACCCTTTAATTCACTAAAATGTCTGTTTTTGCACTATAATATCTGTATGGTAGTACTTGGGCTCCATCTAGTGGCCAAATCCTGGAACTGACTGAAAACTATTTCTCACATGAAGTACCACACAAACACACACAAAGCTGATCTCAGCATGTGATTTAGCTCTGTGATCTAAATCATTTTGCCAATACAATTTATTTTAAACCTTTTGGGCCTTAAGTGCCTCAACTTGGCCTGTCGGGGGGCGCTACAATACTCCAAAACATAAGAAATCATAAAAACTCATGCTCCAATCCTGTTATGTAGAATACAGACAAGTAATGGGTCTTGTAGGATTCAGAACAATGAGATAATTAACTTTGAAATGACATCTCATGACAAAAAGTGCACTGCCTGACCAGAAATAAACCTTTTAATTCACTAAAATGTCTGTTTTTGCACTATAATATCAGTATGGTAGTACTTGGGCTCCATCTAGTGGCCAAATTCCGGAACTGACTGAAAACTATTTCTCACATGAAATACCACACAAACACACACAAAGCTGATCTCAGCATGTGATTTAATTCTGTGATCTGAATCATTTTGCCAATACAATTTATTTTGAACCTTTTGAGCCTTAAGTGCCTCAAATTGTCCTGTTTGGGGCGCTACAATACTCCAAAACCTAAGAAATCATAAAAACTCATGCTCCAATCCTGTTATGTAGAATACAGACAAGTAATGGGTCTTGTATGATTCAGAACAATGAGATCATTAACTTTGAAATGACATCTCATGACAAAACGTGCACTGCCTGACCAGAAATAAACCTTTTAATTCACTAAAATGTCTGTTTTTGCACTATAATATCTGTATGGTAATACTTGGGCTCCATCTAGTGGCCAAATTCCGGAACTGACTGAAAACTATTTCTCACATGAAGTACCACACAAACACACACAAAGCTGATTTTAGCATGTGATTTAGTTCTGTGATCTGAATCATTTTGCCAATACAATTTATTTTGAACCTTTTGGGCCTTAAGTGCCTCAAATTGGCCTGTCGAGGGCGCTACAATACTCCAAAACATAAGAAATCATAAAAACTCATGCTCCAATCCTGTTATGTAGAATACAGACAAGTAATGGGTCTTGTATGATTCAGAACAATGAGATAATTAACTTTAAAATGACATCTCATGACAAAAAGTGCACTGCCTGATCAGAAATAAACCTTTTACAGTTTTTGACGACTGCTAACGTGCATTTCCCAATACTTGTGATACATTGTCAAAACTCTAAACACAGCAACACATTGACCTCACACAAATAGCCAAATAGTTAATATCGTGTTCAAAAGCGCATTTTCTTAACTAAATAACAACTCTGCATTTCACAACGCAAACAAAGTTTTCTCTTTATACACCAACTTTGTTAAAACACAGCAAACCTGGTTCAGTATTCAATCATTCTTTCAAACACTAGCACAGATTCTCTATTTGAGATGAACATAGTCAATCACTGCACAACCACTGTAAAAAAAAACAGTTGATGGCAGTACAGAAACACCATTACATGTAATATTTTACTCTCTCGCAGCAAACAACAGATATTTTACAGTAACATCAGTTGTTTTCTTAGTCAGTTCATTTTTACTGTAATCCGCTTCATTTGGACTTTTTTTTTCAAATGTGTGCATTTTTGGCAACATACTGTCTACACAATGAGTGATATTTACTGTTAGGTACTATATGGAATGTAGATTAGACAAAAAATGAGTCAGTAACAGTTTTGCAGTAAAGGGTATATTTTACTGTATTAGGGACATTACTGTAAATTGTGGCCTAACCCAAAAAAGAATTACCGTAATTGTAAACATAATTAGCCACGGTCCCATATGTGTAAAAATACACATATACAAAAGAAGCCACACAAGGGGGAAAAACAGAATACAAAACTGAACAGTCTTGTTATGTGTAATCTAAATGGTCTTCAGCAGTTGGTCACATGCTTTCATCCTCATCACATCTGATGTTGGCCCTTGCCATGCACCTGGGAAAGAAAAGCTTGGTATGCCTTATTCACCCCTGGCAGTCTTCAGCTGAAATGTCTCTGCAGCCGGGATCCATTGCATCCAGGAGGGACATTTGGTCATGGGGCCGATGATCATACACCTTCCACCTCCAGACTGAATAAAGTTCCTTATTGGGGTTGAGGAAAGGTGAGATGGGCGGGAGGAAAAGGGACATCACTCTTGGATGGTCTATAAACCAGTTTGTGATGACATGAGAATGACAAAATGCTACATTGTCCCATCACAAATGTCCTCATGTTTCCTCCCACCTGTTCCCTTTCTGCTTCTGGAACCAGTTGTTGGTAGAGTTCATTCAAAAACGAAAGAAGGAGGTCTCTGTTATAGGGACCAATCTGGCATTTGTGAAGGACCAAACCAGCACTTGAGATTGCAGGACAAATTGTTATATTTGCTCCTCTCTGACCCGGTACATTACTGTACTTCATTTTATTTCATTGATCTATACGTAAAAAAAAATGTGTACAACAGTAATAACTTTTCAACTGCCTTTGTTTTTGCAGAACATGGCATTTTATACGATATTTAAGGTTTTGAACCTTAGGTTTTCATTTTTGGTATGCTGTGTACAGGCAATTGTAAATAAGACAAAAACGATCCAGAATTTTGTTATTGGATAACCTTGTGTGTATAGAAAATTTAAGCATTATAAAAACATGTAAAATGACTGCATTTTGTGCCATAACAACATGAATTGAACTAATAGTATAGCCACTAAAAACTGATGTTGTGTTCACTATGTTTGGAGTTTTGAAAATGTGACTACAGATTGGACAAACACACGTTAGCAGTCGTCAAAAACTGTAAACTCGGATGACTGGCTTGTAAACAGCGCCCTCTGGTGGCCGCGTCGGGTAGTTCCTCGTAAAGCAGCGCCCTCTGGTGGCCGCGTCGGGTAGTTCCTCATACAAGGAGACCAGGAAGTAAACGTAGATCACGTGGTCGGGGTGCTCGATGTCCGCCGTGTGTGTGTGTGTGTGCTGTCACGCTTGTGTTTTGTGGCACCATGTCCTCCTCAGATAGTCACACTGTTGGTGGAATTAAGGGCTCTTTGCTTAAACTACACGCGTTTCTGGGAGACACAGAAACCAGAAACGCTGCACTTATATGCCACGATATTGTTGGGGATTTGGGGCAGGAATGTTTGATAACAAAGAGCGAGAATGAACTGAGTGAGTAGCTGCCAGTGGCTCTTATATTGTGTCATTGTGTGAATGCACAATACATTGATTAATATTTTTACTGTGCAATTAGGTTACAGTTTGCATTAGAACGTATTTGGTAGCTAACTAACTAAATGTATTTGTTGTATAAATGTATATCTTATTTACTGTGGCGATGTGTAATGAACTAGAATAATAAGAAGAAACTCCCCAACACCACATTTGCTCAGACATTTGAGCCAGAAATGCCCTTTCCTGAAATCCCAGAGCATAACTCAAACTGCAGACAGACATTGAATGACTTTTTTAAAGTATCACCACACAGCTTTATAAACTAATAAATATCATTCAACAGTTTTTCAGACATCCCTGTTGTTCGCAAAAGAAGAGGGCCTTCTGAGCTTCCTCCGAAAGTCTCTGTCTCATGAAGAGGTAAAATCATACCAAACCTTTCAGTGATGGTGAAAGACATTTAAAACCATTGTGCTTTGTACTTATTTTAATAATCTGCCTGTATATAAATGTTTGATTTTTCGCAGTTACGGGACGTAAGGGTGGACATTCTCAATCTCCTGACTACATTCCTGCAGAGAATATCCGTCAGTGTTAAAAGATGGGAGATCTATGCAAACGATCTGAAGGTTCCTCTATTATTTATCAATTATTTATCAATTTTATCAATCAATAATTATTCATCAATTTTACTGGGAGAGGCATCTTTACAGAATACATACTAACTTTTCATAGCCAGTGCTTAGAGCTCCACCTTGTTTTGAGTACACTAAATAAAAGGGCTGTTTTTATGCTGCCTAAGTGTGTTTTTGTTCTTTTCTCAGGATACTTGTCTTGTTGTTTACACAAAGGACAAAGCTGCTAAATGCAAAGGGCCTGCGTTAGAGCTGCTAATCAAGGCAGGTCCCCCCCCCTTTCACTGGTCTTTGTTTGCAAATTTAGTTTTTGCCTTTAAAAAAAATTTGGTTTGTTTTTTCCAAAAATAACATGACGTTCCAACTTTAATGTTTCAAAAATATTACTAGGTACTGTATCTACTCAAGGATTCGAGCGTCACACAAGACTTCAGAATTGGGGACATGTTCAACAAATTCTATGGCGAGTTGGGTCAGAAAAACAAGATCCCTGATACAGGCAAGTTATCTATTAACAAGACAACACATATAATGTAAGAGATTTTGGCATTCCCAGAACCAAACTCCTCTAATCACACAACCTTCTTCCAACGTTGTTGTGGCTGTACGTCCATAGTGTTGGGGAACATTTATGAACTTCTTGGAGTGTTGGGTGAAGTTCAGCCCAGTGCCATGGTGAATAACTCAGACAAGCTGTACAAGGCCTACCTGGGGGAGTTGAAAGGACAGGTAAAGGAGTCCTGTGATGTGAAACCTGCCATGTTTCCACCCTTGAAGCTTTAGCCCCTCTGGTTGTGTTGATCTCCTCCAGATGACATCTACCACCAAGGAGCCCAAACTTCAGGTTGTCGCTGGCTGCCTGAGGGGGATCACAGCACTGATGGTGAACTTTACCAAGTCTATGGAAGAAGGTACATGTGTTCGTGTGTGTATGTGTATGTGTGTGCGTGCACATGTGCTTCATCAGGATGCCAAACATTACAATAATCAAGCTTTGCATCTTTTTGTTTAAAACCAGACCCCATTACCTCAAAGGAAATCTTCGATTATGCACTGAAGGCTATTTGTCCACAAGTGAGTGTTGAACATTTGCTGTTCCGTTTAGTGACTTTACGCCCAGCCAGTTCTTACTAAACCAACACGTGATCTCTCTCTCCAGACCGAGATGAAGCGCTATGCAGTTCCCTTTGGTGAGAACACGCTCGTGTTTTTGAACAAATGCACATGTTTGAAGGGTGATGATTGCTCCGTCTTGCATCTGTGCTCAATGCTCTTTTGTTCTCCTGGCAGCTGGACTTAAACTGTTCGCCAAACATGCGAGCCAGTTCAGCAGTTGCCTGATGGACCACTACAGCACCCTGTTTGATATCATGTCCAAACTGTGTGGGCATATCAATGCTGAAATGAGGAAGACCAGCTACATGGCTCTAGAGGCTTTCCTCAAACAGGTGATAATCTGCTGGTCTGGGGGGGGTGCAGCTGCCCTGTGGGGTGTGACCGCCCTGTGGGGTGTGACCGCCCTGTGGGGTGTGACTGCCCTGTGGGGTGTGACTGCCCTTTGGGGTGCAGCTGCCCTGTGGGGTGTGACTGACCTGTGGGGTGTGACTGACCTGTGGGGTGTGACCGCCCTGGGCTCTGCCTTCAAACTATCTATAGTTTCTGACCGTTCTTGGGTTAGCTTGAAGGCTTTCACGTTATGGACAAAACATATTACTGTTATACTACTACGTATTGTGGTTGCAATATGCAATATCTGATCAACTCTCAATGTGTCCTGGTAATTAGAGATACATAAACAAAGAAGCGATGGGAATGGTGAATAGTTCTCATCTTTGTGTGTATTTATACATGTTCTCTATGTAATTATTATTCTTAAGAGTCCTAGACTTCTTGATGGTCAGTAACAGTAGTCCAGGGCCGTGGAGATACAGCTGTAGCAGGGGAGAATTCAGGGTGGTGTGAGGGGTCAGGGCAGTGGGTTGATCCTTCATCATAGCTGGGTAGGCAGGAGGTGGCAGGCCCAGGGTGGCTATCAGGAAAGGCTCGTCTCTCCACATCTCAGTACTTCTATGATTAGCAAGTGATATATGGTGAATCTCTACACACTTGCCTTTTCATCATCCCGTAGGTGTCTGTCCTTGTGGCTGGAGACATCGGGCAGCACCAGGGCAAGATGAAGTTCTTCATGCATAAATTTTGTTCTATCATCAGAACAATGGACTCTAGCAACAAAGAGCTCTCCATCGCCATCAGAGGATATGGACTCTTTGCTGCCGTGGGTTCTGTTATATTTGTTGAATCCTATTTCTAACTATTATGTATTTAACAAATAACAGTACTATTTGATCCTTTAAAGACTACAGATTCTTAAAGTACTGTTGTACAGTTGAAGTACTGTAGAGGTCGGGTGAGCTACTGTAACGTAAGCTGGTGTTCTGATGTAGCCCTGCAGAGCAGTGTGTCCACAGGACGTGGATCTGATGTACACCGAACTCATCCAGCGCTGTAAGCAGATGTACCTCACTGAGTCAGACCGGGACGATGACAACGTCTACCAGCTACCTAGCTTCCTGGACTCCATAGCTAGTGTTCTGATACACCTGGACAGGGTATGAAACATGAAACATTCACAGCTTTCTGGGATATGCTGTTATCTGGGTGAGCTGCTGTTTGATTGGAGTGTGTGTGTGTGTGTGTGTGTGTGTGTGTGTGTGTGTTTCTGTGTGTGTGTGTGTGTTTCTGTGTGTGTGTGTGCGTGCGTGTTTCTGTGTGTGTGTGTGTGTGTGTGTGTGTGTGTTTCTGTGTGTGTGTGTGTGTTTCTGTGTGTGTGTGTGTGTTTCTGTGTGTGCGTGTGTGTGTGCGTGTGTGTGTTTCTGTGTGTGTGTTTCTGTGTGTGTGTGTGTGTGTGTGTGTGTTTCTGTGTGTGTGTGCGTGTGTGTGTGTGTTTCTGTGTGTGCGTGTGTTTCTGTGTGCGTGTGTGTGTGTGTGTTTCTGTGTGTGTGTGTGTGTGTGTGTGTGTGTTTCTGTGTGTGTGTGTTTCTGTGTGTGTGTGTGTGTGTGTCAGGTTCCTGAAGTGTACACATCAGTGCTAGAGCGCCTCCTGGTGGTCCAGATCGATTCGTTCCCCCAGTATAGTCAGAGGATGCAGTACGCTACCTGCCGCTCCATCATCAAAGTCCTTGTTGCCATGGCAGCTAGGGGCCCAGTGCTCTGGAGTTTCACCAGTTCTGTGGGTGAGTGTCTGTCCTTTAATGTCATCATCACACCTGTTGCCAACGGTCACATTTTTTCTCTCTCTGTTTGTCCCCAGTTCACCAAGGCTTAATTCGGGTGTGCTCAAAGCCAGTTGTCCAATCTGAGGTGAATTGTCTTGAGTTTGACACTCTGTTACTGTTAGGTTCACTCCCAGCTGATCTAGCAAATGTCATTCTTGAAGCAACATTTTGTAACTGAAATGCAAAAGGACATTTTGGAGAAGGTTCTAGGGTCATGTCTATAACTGAGTGCACTGAGATCAAATGTTCACTAGTGTGTGTGTATTCAGGAGGATGGTGAACTTCAGGGCAGTTCTCAATCTGAAGAGTCTGGGGAACCTGCACTGGTGCGTTCTGGAAAGTGGAAAGTTCCATCTAGCAGGGATTATCTGGACCTCTTCAAGGGTCTTCTGGACTGTGAGAACATTAAGGTGAGAACACCGACATTTAGACAGTCAACATGCTCGATGTTATTGTAAAAAATCATATCAAATATGAAAGGGTCACAAAGTTGTGCAGTGTGTAGATTAAAAGTGTTCCATTATTCTCTAGGACACTGGGTTTCTCGAAGGATCTGTGGATCCCTACAGCCTAAAAGCTCTCAACAGGCTCCTCTACGACGCCCTGGTGCAGTCCATCATGAAGATAGTGGAGAAACTTGATCTGTCCGTGCAGAAACTGAACACAGAAGAGGAGGTTCATCAACTTATTCAACTGCCTCATTACACCCAGCATGCTGAAATTTTAATTGCACAACAAACTTCTGTAAATTGTTCTGGATTTAGCAGCTTAAATGCTGTAAAAGCTAATATACTGTGAGCTCTTTGGTGACCTTTCCTGTATCCATAAGAAATTGAAGTGCGTGAGCTACAGCTGGTGGTGTAATGTCCTGTTTTCTCCTCCTCAGGGAAAGGGGGAGCTGGGCCCAACCCTCATACCTTCTTCCGACCCCACTGCTAACCTGATGCCCAACAAACCCAAAGATTTCACCGCCTTTGTCAATCTTGTAGACTTTTGCAGGTATTCTTCTCCGTTTCTATCCTCTCCTCTACGACTGTTTCCAAACCCTCAGAGAACACCAACCCCTGAGGTAGCCTACACTCACCGGCAGGGTGTGAGAATATTGATGGTATCTAGAGCCGTTATGTGCCCATATACTGTGAGTCTGCTGAATTTGCATGTCCTTTCTGATGCCTCATTTGAACTGATTTCTGGTTGTCTTTTGTGTGGTTTTACAGCGAGCTGCTACCGTCCAAGAACCCCGAATATTTTGCTCAGTGGATGTTCCCCCTGTGCCATGAGCTCGTACTGCAGTCCATACACTTCCCGCTAGTCAGTGGCTTCTACAAGCTCCTCTCCCTCTCTATGGCCATCGCCAAGAAGATCAGATACTTTCAGGTAAAGCCTGTGGACGCTCTCATGTTTCTAAAGCATTCTCTGTAATTTCGTGGTAACGTAGGTAGTAGTACACCAGTTGATTGGTCAATACATTAACCCTAGCTTAAGCTACTTCAAGTAGGCTTTACGTGTTCATCTTAGCTTGATGAACTGAGCTGTGTTCTGTTGCTCCACAGGGCAGAAGCAACGGTCAAGGCTCCCAGGATGGGGGGGCATGCTTCACACTCATCTCCAAGTTTGGGAAGGAGGTACTTCAGATTCCTTCATCTGCTCATCTGAATAAGCCTTTTGGGGCAGTCGTGGTCTGGTGGTTAGAGAACCGGAGGGTCACACGGCCTCCTTGGGCAAGACACTTCACCACAACTGCTCCCTGGGTGCTGGGCTAGGGCTGCCCACCACTCTGGGCACGTGTGATCCACAGCCCCCTAGTGTTCACAAGTGTGTGTGTGTGTGTGTGTGTGTGTGTGTGTGTGTGTGTGTGTGTGTGTGTGTGTGTGTGTGTGTGTGTGTGTGTGTGTGTGTGTGTGTGTGTGTGTGTGTGTGTGTGTGTGTGTGTGTGTGTGTGTGTTCTCACTGCACAGATGGGTAAAATGGGGAGGACTAGCTCCAATTGGGGTGAAAATCCAAATTGGCAATATGGGAGCTTAACTTTTGGGAAGAGAATAGAATTAGAGTTGGGAAATTACTGATTTGAAAGGTGTTTTCAAAAATGGTCATGTAGTGTTTAAAGTGGTGGTGTTGAATGTAATTGGTGGTATTTCCCACAGGTGTGTGTGCGTATTAAACAGTATAAAGACGAGCTTCTGGCCGCGTGCCTGACGTTTGTGCTGTCCCTCCCTCCTGACATGGTGGCTCTGGACGTCAGAGCGTACATACCTGCGCTACAGGTGAGTCCTGACGAGACACCTTCAATCCAGCTCTCATTACAAATGCTCTGGTTTTTATTTCGGTAATGGTGAATATTCCCTCTGCGTGTCCTGTTCACACTGCGTGTCCTGCTCCCGCTGCGTGTCCTGCTCCCGCTGCGTGTCCTGCTCCCTCTGCGTGTCCTGCTCCCTCTGCGTGTCCTGCTCCCGCTGCGTGTCCTGCTCCCTCTGCGTGTCCTGCTCCCTCTGCGTGTCCTGCTCCCGCTGCGTGTCCTGCTCCCGCTGCGTGTCCTGCTCCCGCTGCGTGTCCTGTTCACGCTGCGTGTCCTGCTCCCTCTGCGTGTCCTGCTCCCTCTGCGTGTCCTGCTCCCTCTGCGTGTCCTGCTCCCTCTGCGTGTCCTGCTCCCGCTGCGTGTCCTGCTCACGCTGCGTGTCCTGCTCCCGCTGCGTGTCCTGCTCCCGCTGCGTGTCCTGCTCCCGCTGCGTGTCCTGCTACCGCTGCGTGTCCTGCTCCCGCTGCGTGTCCTGCTCCCGCTGCGTGTCAGGCTGCTTTGCGGCTGGGTCTGAGCCATGCCCCGCTGGCCACCGTCGCCCTGGACGCCCTGGAGTCCTGGTCCACCCACATCTCGCCCCCCGTCATCCAGCCCCACTACGCTGACATCCTGCCCCACCTGGACGGTTACCTCAAAACAGCCGCCATCACCGGTGAGTTCGCCCTGTCCCACTGGGTCAACCTTTAGAGTTCACGTTCTACAACATACACAGGACAAGCGTCTTTACACAGGACCACCAACTATGCACATTTACACACATCTAATCACATTTTGTACATCTACATTTACAGCTAATCTGATTATGTGTTAGGAATTACGTGTCTTCCATTTAAGATCTTACATTTATTTGGTTAAACTGACTTTACTAAGTAACTTAACCTTTGGTTCTTCTGTTTTAATGTGGTGGCAGATGAAGGCGAGAGTATGAACGTGACCTTTGTCTCTAAGGGCACTGAGAAGGGTTATGGCAGGGTAATGATGAGGCTTCTGAAGAAGTCCAAAGGCCTGTCTCTGGTGAGTCACGTGGGCCGTCCTGCTGTCCACGCACGCACACACACACCTGCTGAGTCCGTCCTGTAGCTAGACCCATGTGATAGCTCAGGTGTGTTTTCCCTGGTCTCCGGGGCGCTCCCTTGTGGTAACCGATGGTGTTGCAGGGGGACGAGTCTCCCATCGTGGCGGTGAGGCGGAGAGTGGTGCAACTTTTGGGTCGCCTGGGAGGACAGCTGAACCGGAGCCTGGTCACCGGTACGCTGCCATACCACATTCACATGTGGCCAATACTGACATTGCGGTTCTTTGCCCAGCGCGACCATCCACGCACACATTTAATGTGGTTCCATAATCCTTCTGGGAGGCGTAGTGGCAGTGTGAAGTGTCTTCTGTTCCAGCGGTTTCTGCAGAGGAAATGATGAAGCAGTTTGTGGCCTGGGACAACGAGAAGAGGCTGAGCTTCGCCGTGCCCTTCAAGGACGTGAAGCCCGTCATCCACCTGGACCCCTTCCTGCCGAGGATCACCGAGCTTGCGCTCTCCTCCAGTGACAGGCAGACCAAGGTACGACTGCCCCACCAGCACCTCACTCCTGAAGAAGGTCAGCTTCAGGTTCATACTCCGGCTTTACGCTAGAGAACCGTCCTCTTGTTCGAACGTGAAAACTCAGAGGCCAGCGCACTGGCGAAAGCGTGGAGTAGTGCTAACGCCAGCTTCTCCTGCAGGTAGCTGCGTGCGAGCTTCTCCACAGTCTGGTGGTGTACATGGTGGGCAGAGGAGCTCAGATGGTGGAAGGGGAGAAGTCCACGCCCATGTACAACCTTCACAAGCGAGTGTTCCCTGTGCTGCTGCGACTGGCGTGCGATGTGGACCAGGTCGGTGCTCTTCTGGAGCCGACTCCATCACTAGCGTCCTGCCACCGCGTCACAGACGTGCAGACGCCATTCAGTGATCAATAGTGTCAAGACTGAGTTTTGTAGTTTAGTAGGGGAGCTTACTCGAGCACAGGGAAACCTCACATGTGTGTTTTCTGCACTCCTATCAGGTGACGAGGCAGCTCTTCGAGCCTCTGGTCATGCAGCTCATTCACTGGTTCACCAACAACAAAAAGTTTGAGAGTCAAGACACGGTGGCGGTGCTGGAAGCCATTCTGGTAAATATTGCTGTTGCCTTTTGTTGCCATATTTACAACAAAGTTGTTTAATTTTATCGCCTTTTGCAACCAGTAAGACTATTCAGGTTCTTTATTCCTTCCAGTACTCAGAGGTGGTATTACAGGTTCTTAGCTGCAGTGACTTTATACTACAATTTCCTTCTGATTTACTCCAGCCAAGGGTCTACAGCAGGGGTAATCAACTATATTGTTCCGCGGGCCACATTTGTCAGATAGCTCTGACCTGCGGTCCGGGGGATGGGAGGGGAGGTGGCGAACGTAAGTTGTTGAGCGGGGGGGAATGGGTGGGGGGGTGTGGCGGCGAACGTAACACTCGTGATGGAGTGTTTTTTTCAATAGCGCTGAAATAAATGCTTCGGTTTAAAATTAATTCTCCCGTCAAAATTAAGAAATATTTTTAACAATTTTTTCTGGGTCCGGATGGGATGGCATTTGGGTCCGTATCCAGTTAATCAGGAATGAGATTGGGTCTGGACAGGACTGCGTTCGGGTCCGGATCCGGACCGCGGTCCGCCTGTTGGTGACCTCTGGTCTACAGTATAGGATTTTAGAGATAGTAACTTAAAGAAAACTCTCTTGAGATGTGAAAAGTGGGACTTGTATTTGTGAGATCATTTAAAGATCTTTTAAGGCAGTTTACATAGGCCATGCAGGTAACAGTTAGGCTTTGGGTGAGTTATTGGCTAATCAGTAAAACAAAACAAATAACATCCCTATAATATCAGCTTCCCTATTTGAAAAGAAAATAAACAAAAAAAACCCTTTTTTGTCTTTCCCCATCTCCCTCTGCTTATGAACAGGAGAAAAGGAAAAATGAATGACCATCATTCCTGTGCTTGAAGTGACCATAGAAATTATTCATGCTAATTACTTTAGCCCAAACTGTCACAGTCTCTGTTGACCCTTGTTATTCTCTGCTAGACCACAACTAAAACATGAGTATAACTCTCTGAAACACTGCAGATTAAGTCTTGACCTATGTGGTGTTAAGCACTCTGGGTCACGTGCCCTCCAAACACACTCCAACAACTTGTGATGTATGAACTGTATCGGGTGCATCTCTGACACCAGCACACAACAAAATTAACCACAGGGGGGCAGCACTAGTACCCACAACTAATGAATATATTTTTCAAAGTCAGAACGTGTCCTTTGTAGGCAGGTCAGTTCTACCATTCAGTTTTTCCAGTAGGCTTTTACTGAAGGGGAAATCATATGAGAATTCTGTATGGCTCAGCTTTAACGTTTATATTCTTTAACTCTAGGACGGAGTGGTGGACCCTCTGGACAGCACCCTGAGGGACTTCAGCGGACGCTCCATCCAGGAGTTTGTGAAATGGTCCATAAAACAGACCACCCCAAAGCAGCAGGAGAAGAGCCCGGCCAACATGAAGTCCCTGTTTAAGCGCATCTATAGCCTAGCGCTGCACCCCAACGTCTTCAAGAGACTGGGAGCGGCCCTGGCCTTCAACAGCATCTACAGGCTCTTCAGGTCTGCACTTCTTTCATAAGATCACTGGCTGCCATGATCAGGTGCTGCTGGGTACATCACGTTATGAGCAATGAGTGTGGATCGTATCTGTGTGCCTGCTGAGAACTGAACCCAAGTCTATCATGCAACGAAGGAGATTGACATCAGAGATTAGCATTAGCAAGGCTCACCTTTGTCTAGCCATATTCGACATCTGGGTTAAATTTGGTATGTTTGAGTGACTGTGCTTTGTCTTTCAGAGAGGAGAGCTCTCTTGTGGAGCAGTTTGTCTTTGAAGTCCTTGTGGTGTTTGTGGAAAGCTTGGCTTTAGCACATTCGGATGAAAAATCATTAGGTAAGAAAACAACCAGCCACCTAAGGTGTTCGAGAGTTGATGTGTATACTGCCTCTAATCTGTTTCTGCTGGTGTTGGACTTCACAGGAACAGTTCAGCAGTGCTGCAGTGCCCTGGATCACCTAAAGAGAATAATCAAACATAAGGCAGAGTCCCTTAACAAGAATGCCAAGAGACGCCCGCCCAGGTGAGAACGATGAGCTGTTCTTCACTCAAAACGGCTTGGCATGGTTTCACCTGGATTCTTCTTTGTAAACACAATGGATGACATTTACATTTACATTTAGGGCATTTAGCAGACGCTCTTATCCAGAGCGACTTACAAAGTGCTTTGCTTCTGATCACAGAATTCATCCTAGGAAATAGTACGGATAGGCCAGAATTCAAGATACCATTGAGTCAGACTACTACTAAACTACAGGAGTCAGTATCATTACCTAGTGTTTTGCAAGTTAGACGTTTGCCAAGAAGCGCAAATAACCATAGACAGACAATTTAAGAACAACAGCAAGTGGTATCAGCTGAGTTAGTGCTCTGGTAAGAACTCAACAAACAGGTGGGTCTTCAGTCTACACTTGAAGATAGCAATAGACTCTGCAGTCCTAGCAGCTAATGGAAGATCGTTCCAGCATCTTGGAGCCAGGACGGAGAATAGTCTGGAGCTTTGTCTTCCATGAGACTTTAAGCGTGGAGTTTCGAGTCAAGCCAAGCTTGAGATTCTGAGTGCTCGCTGTACGGATCGGCTTTTGACCATGGACATTATGTAGGGAGGGGCCAGTCCATTTTTGGCTTTGTAAGCAAGCATCAAGGTTTTATATCTGATGCGTGCCGCTACTGGAAGCCAGTGAAGAGAGCGTAGCAGAGGAGTCACATGTGAGAACTTGGGTAGATTGAAGACCAGTCGTGCTGCAGCATTCTGAATTAGTTGTAGAGGTCTGATGACCCGTAGAGGAAGACCTGCAAGTAGGGAGTTGCAGTAGTCCAGACAAATTCCAACTCCAGTCCAGGTTTGCTCTGACGTGCGTGATGGTGTGTCCTCCACAGGGGTTTCCCTCCAGACACTAACGTGCGTGATGGTGTGTCCTCCACAGGGGTTTCCCTCCAGACACTAACGTGCGTGATGGTGTGTCCTCCACAGGGGTTTCCCTTCAGACACTAACGTGCGTGATGGTGTGTTCTCCACAGGGGTTTCCCTCCAGACCAGGCGGTCCGTCTTTGGGACGTCGTGATGTGGCTGCTAACCCAGTGTGGCCGTCCACAGACGGAGTGCCGGCACAAGTGCATGGAGCTCTTCTTTGAGTTTGTTCCTCTTTTACCAGGTAGCTACAACAAAGTTCCTGTCCTGCTGATACCCTGTAGTGATACATTTACACTATAACAGAGCGTCTCACAACTAGTCTTGGCTCTGAGCACCCTTGGGTAATCAATAACAGGGAAATAGTACTTCATCTATGTGAAAGCTATTTTAATGCATTGGGACTGCACCCAGTGAGTAATATGTGGGATTTAAAGAGGAAGAGGGAGGATGAAGAGCTATGTCTTACAATTTGGTATTAAAACATAACCATATGGTAGATTGGATTCTTATAAGGGGCACCACCTTGAACTCCACCCTGGACATGTTTTGATACCGAGAAAAGGTGAAATTACCTGAGGCTTCATAGTCTGCGAAGTTCATGAACTGAAGTTCACAGACCGTTTAAACTAACGTTGACCAAACCAAAAGTTACTATGATTAAAGCAAATTTAAATGGAGGAAAATGGCTTATGGATGAAACTATTAACTGGGGATAATGGCGTGTCCTGTATTTATGCTAAAATGGATAAGTTTAGGTCTGAAATGCAAGCAAGGGACTGGCTAAAATGTGTGTGCATCATGCTAATTTGGTCGGAGAAGCTAATCCACTGGTGAGGATATTAATAAGAGCAGCGAATATCGAGGTTGCCATCAACGCTGCATTATAAATGAAGGCGGCCTTTCTCAGGGCAGGAGTCTTCCAGGCTGGGATGGCTGTCCACCTGTGCCGGCAGAAATACATGGTATTTTGAGGTCCAAAATTAAACCACGCATACGTTCCAAAGTTATATCAAGCACTGACGGTGACCCAGCTGTGCCGAAGGTTCGTTTAAGTTTAGCTACGTTGTGTGAGCGGGTCCAGTCCCTTGGAATGAGTTAGGTTTCCATTAATGTTTCCATTACTGCGAGACAGTGGAAATATGATTAATAGTATATATCCACCAATATGGAACAGTTTACATAGCATTTCAGTAGTAATGAGACAGGATTTAATCTTCGTGTTCAAACACAAGTCCTGATGCACAGTGTATGATTAGCTGGTTTTGTTCCAGACACTGAACACTGCTGGCTTCATGATCTGATGATCCTGTATTCTTTGGCCATGTTATCCATTTCTTTATTACAATAATTCCAAATTTGGTGTATTTGGAGAGCTGTTTCCTCTGGGAGTGGTTTGAATCCAGTATCTATCTCAGAACTGGATTATAAGAATATAAGATATAAGAATCCTGGTCAATTTTGGGATTGTTGGATATTGTCTGTTTGCGAATTCCAAAGGCGATGCTTTATGGATAGAAATGCACCAAGCTAAACAACAAAGGCCTTAAACAGGGACCCTCTGTCCTGGTGGAAGCCATAATTCTTCATGCCAAGGTCCTGGTGAGTCTGATAAGAAGGGTTTCCTTAGTCCTTTGGGCCCAGTGTGTGGATGTGATTACAGGTCATCTAAGAAGGGTGTCGTTAGGGTCGGTCAAATATGAGACTGCATGAGGGAGTGTGACTGACTCCAAGTGAGGTTTGTGTCCTCACCAGGTCAGGCCTCCCCTACACGGTGGCTGGAGGAACAGGTGAAGAGAGAGGGCCAGATCTTCCTAATCACCCGCTTGGAGGGAGGAGGCTTGTTGGCCCAGCCCACCCTGAGAGACGTGGGAGCCCCGTTCAGCGTGCGGGCCACCCTGCAGTGGATGGATCTCCTGATGGCTGCCCTTGATGGCTACATCACCTTCATCACTCAGTGCCTCATCCAGCCCCAGCAGATCCTGGGTGAGTCTGAGTAGTTTCACCAGTGTAGATGAAGTGTATATTGGTATATATTGGTATTTGTATCTTTCACTACAGAAAATATAAAGGCCTTTTTTTTATGGCCAAGAAATAAGTCTATATGACACAATCACAGAACTCCCAAATTATCTCAAGAACACAGAACTGTTAAATCTCCCTCTGCAATTTCAAGCGTCCATCTCTCCTTACCAGCCTCTGGAGAGAAGTCCAGTTTCCTGCCAGCCGTCCGCTTCTTTCTGAACGAACTGGCAAACGAGGACCTGAAGGCAGCCAGGGCCTGTTTCAAGATGGCCGACTCAGTTCAGCCTCTCTTCAGCCCCCGGGAGACCGAGCTATACAACTACAGCAAGTGCACCATCATCGTGCGCTTGCTGGAGTTCGCCACCATGGTGCTGCTAAAACGCCAGGAAGACCTCTGCACGGTAGGACAGTTCGAGGTGTTTTTTGACGGTACGCGTTCATTAGCCTCCTCAGGAAGGAATTGCGTTGTCGGTGAGTCCCTGTGAAAACTGTCTGAAAACCTCGCTGTCTTTCCAGCTGCTGGAACAGGACATTTTCAACGCATCCTTCTTCACGCTGGTCACCATGACTGTGTGTGAACCCTCTTCTGTTGGCTTCAACATGGCGGATCTGGAGGTCATGACTCGGCTGCCGGATATGTGTGTGACACTGCTGAAGGCTCTGTCAGAAACACGCTACAAAACCCGTGTGGAGAGCTGCATTAGGAAGAAGATAACTGCTCAATGGTCTGAGAAGAACCACAGTACTACCTTATTCTACAACTAATAATACTTTTAATTAACATACACAATTAATTGTAATTGTTAATACTTGCAATCTATTATAAATAAAATTTTTTTTTCAATATTTATTATGTTTAATATTAAAAGCAATTATTCTATATTTACAATTGTATTTTTAGATTTTATTTGTAGTGTTTTGCTGTATATCTATATTTTAGTCTCTTTGTTTTTATTATTAGTTGATAGAATCATCAGTGTGTGTGAGTTTTCTCTCAGCAGATTGTGTTTGTATATGTGTTACCTATACGTCTGTACTTGTGTTGGGTCCCAGCGTGGAGGAATTGTGTGCCGTGGACCTGTACGCCCCAGAGACTCGGGACAGCCACGCCCGGCTAGAGCTGCTGCTGTCGGCCTGTAAACAGCTCCATCGCTGTGGGCTACTGACCTCGGCCCTGCACAGCCAGGTGGGCCCTCTGCTGGCGTGGGTCTGAGTTCAGCGTCCGTACTGAGGCGCGGGTTTAATCAGGATGCGTGTTGTTCTTCACACAGGACTTCTCCTTCAGTAGCTCCCTGGGTTTCAAGCTTCTCATGGCGGTGTATAAAGGCATCGCCCCCGGAGAGAACCGTAAGTCCCTCCCCTCCATGGACGTCAGTAGCAGGAAGTTGGCCAATGGCCTGGTGCAGCTGTCTGTCTCGCTGGGTGACCAGGTGAGTGCCCAACGTACAGACACCATGCAACTTTTTGTCAGCAGGATTCTGCACCATGGCCCTTTGCCGCATTGACGCCTCAAACATCTTCCAGAACGGGTTTGTTGTCTTATAACCTCCTCCACGCAGACGGAGTCGTTGGTGGGCCTGCTGCTCAACTCCATCACCCTGTCGGTGCCTCTGTCGGGCAGCCTCAACCCTCACTTCCTCAGCTTCTCCCATGGCGAGTACTTCTACAGTCTGTTCCAGCGCACGCTGGACACGGAGCTGCTGCTCAAGCTGGACCGGGCGGTGCCTCTGCTGCTCACCGCCGCCACCCAGAACCCCAGCATGGTGAGCCTCTCCGCACGGACCAACCCGAGTCTCGCCATACAGGACCGGGACAAAGGTCCCGAGCAAAGGTTCCAGGTTTGCCCGGGTCTGTGTAGCGTAGAGCTGTGAACACAAAGGATATGGTGTTATAGCTCTTTAGGTACCGATTCAAAAGTAGATGTTTTAATGATTGTGACCTGTGTTGCCACCATTTTGTATTTGGGGTAGCAGGTCATTCTCCAGTTTAGCTCCTGTTTACAGTTTCAGAGCTGCGACCTACAGTGAGCGTATAAATGTGTGTGTGTGTGGTCTCCCTCAGGTCAGCATCCTACTTAATGGCATGTTGGACCACAGCTTCCGTGAGCGTTCAATCAGGAAGACCCAAGGCTCACGTTTGGCTGAGCAAGTTCTGAAGGGGTGGGACCTTCTGAAACCATGGTGGCAAAGTCCTAACTCCTCACCTGACAGCAAAACCTCAACCCTCACCTTGCTTTCCAAAGTTCTGCAGGTACCATCAATCCATCAGTTCCCCACATACCTATTACACAGATCTGCATAGTTATTCATGATATTTATGCTTGTTAGTATAAAATTCAGTACTTTGGTTGTGAGTCATTGATTTTCACATTGGCCACAGATTGACTCGTCAGTGTGCTCAAACACCGGCCACTCGGCCTTCCCAGCTGTCTTCGCTACCTTCACCAGTCTCATCATGGATAAAACTCTGCCCTTGAATCTAAAGGTAATTAACATGTAGCTGTAGTCGTTATTAAGTAAATAAACAACTGTATATGTGAGAACAACAAATGCAAACGCACATCAGTAGGTTCAACATACAGTTTTAATAGAGGGCCAAATACCAATAATTCATGTCAGCCATTATACTGATGAAGGCAGTTTATAGCCCTCAAACATCATTTAACATCATAACTGTTGTAGTGATTATTTCCTGTTCTGTGACCCACAGAGCCAGGCACTGATCATGCTGCCCTTCTTCACTACATTACCCAGCGGCCCCTGCGAGGAACTGCAGAGGGCTCTAGACTCTCTGGTAGCCGACCATTTCCCCATGCAGTCTGATGAGTTTGCTCGTGGTTCCCTGCAGTGTAACAACTACATGGACTGTATTCGTAAGGTGAGCGGCTACAGTCTCATATGGTGGACTCATAGATTTATTCATTTCTGCCATTTAGCCGCATTTTGAGCATTTGAAATTTAAATGTATTGCTGGTTATGTTTATATGGGAATGAAATTTGATATTGTATTAACAACAGAGGCAGATGCTAGAACCCTGAAACCCTTTATATATTATATATATATATATATATATATACATATATATATATATATATACTGCCTTGGAATGTTATGGGACCAGTTATCAAAATACTAACCACTCATTCTTTGTGTTTTTTCTACAAGTTTGAGAGAGTTCTAGTTGTTTCAGTGGGTTTTTGTCTGTGGGATCAGTTTTTAGATGCATTGGAGCTATCCCAGAGTCCCCTTGTGCTGAAGCTGATGGCCAAAATCCTGTGTCGTGACAAAAAGCACATCATGGAGGATCTCTTTCAGACGTGCTTCCAGAGGGTCGCTCGACGGTAGGGCCGGGGAACCTGTGCTGTGTCGTGTGTTTGATCGTGCATCTACACCAGCTCAGTTCCTCTATTCCACGTCTCTCCCACAGGTCCAGCTGTGAGACTCAGGTTCTCCTCCTCATCATGGTCCATCAGATGTTCCAGGACAGAGATGTTCCCATGAACTACATGCTGACTGGCCTGCTGGACCGAGTGCTGCTCCCGCTGGCCACTCACTGCAGCCCTAAAGCTCTGGCTCAGTTCTTCATCACCAACGTGGCGGGCATCATGGCCACCTTACAAGCCCGCTTCACTAAAGTGAGTGATTCAGCTGCAGTCGATAGACAATGTCTGGGTAGTACGAACGGCTTCCTCTCCTCGTTGCTGAACCAACGGAAGAATAAACCGTGTTGACATGTCTTCTCTGCTGTAGGCTGTGGAGTCTGCTTTCGAGACCCAGGTCATCATGAAGATTGGTTCCTGCAAGCTTCTAGAGTTGCTCTATTCCCGTCTGCCCAAAGAAGAGGTCTATTCGAAAGATTCTGCGATCAACCAGGCCTTCTGTGGCCCAGCCAAAGCAGAGGGAAATGAACTGTCCAAGAACCTGCTCAAGTAATAATATTGTTTTTACATGTTTTTTCAAATATATTTTATATACATATATATATATTTTAGGGAGTCCATAGGAACTGTTATTTTCATCGTTTTGATGTGTTCCATTTAAAGTGCATGCGTGTGCGTCATCCTTTAAGGGCCTTTGTGTGTGGCAGGTCGTGTTTCGAGGCCTTCACGGAGAACATGTCTGGCGAGAGCGCTCTGCTGGAGCTGAGGAGACAGTTCCACTGCGCTGCCTACAACTGTGCCATCGCTCTCATCAGCTGCAGCTTCAACCAGACCAAGTTCTACCAGGGCTTCCTCTTCACCGAGAAACCAGAGAAGGTGACGGAGCCTCCTGATCCATCACAGGATCTGTAACTCAATCTCATTCAGTCTCTCTCACACACACACACACACATATATAAATATAATTATTATATATATAATTTATTTATGAAAAAAAAATTTCCCTCCTCACAGAACCAGTTGATTTTTGAAAACCTCATCGACACCCAGAGGACATATAATTTTCCCATAGAGACTGATGTAAGTAGCTTTTTTGTGTGAAGAACATGAGTTAAAGTTATTGGCAGTTCTTGATGGTGTCACCATGGTGTCGTTTGTGACAGTTTCCCATTGAAAGAAAGAAGAAATACGTCATGATCAGAAAGGAAGTCACTGGAGAAAATGGGGGTGAGACTTTATTTAAATGGGGTATTCCCCCATGTACACATGAATAGATTAGCAAACTGAACATGAACATACATTTAAAAACACTTACTTGGAAATAAATGTAGGAAGTGGTTATGCTGGTATCATGTACGTTGGGAAGCATAAGCTGGAGCTGTGTTGGACGCCATCTGTTCTGTTCTGAAGGTTGATCCTTCTCTCTCCCTCAGACGCACCCGTGTACCTCTCCTCCCAGTCTTACATGGCCGACAGTAGCCTCAGTGAAGAGATGAGTCAGTTTGACTTCTCCACTGGAGTCCAAAGCTTCTCGTACAACTCCCAAAATCCATCAGGTCATCGCAGCATCAGTAGGACAAGGGTGGGTTCAACCTGAAGGGTTATGTGTGTGTGTGTGTGTGTGTGTGTGTGTGTGTGTGTGTGTGTGTGTGTGTGTGTGTGTACACCTGTATACGTGTGTCATGTGCCCATGTGTCTCCTGTGTCTCCACCTCCGTCAGGAGCGTGTGGAGGTTCTGTCTCCAGACGAGACGGTTGAGTTGGAGATGGACGAGCTGAACCAGCACGAGTGCATGGCAGCCATGATGGCCCTGTTCACCCACATGCAACGCCAGGGCATCACCCCCACAGTGGAGGAGGTGAGGGGGGGCGCCTCCTCTTCTCACAACACCTACAGTGCTTCTCCACGTATGACTCTTTTGTCTTCTCTTTTTGGGGGCGGTGGGGATTTTCAAGGGTGTGATGCCCAGTGATCTTCCACCGTGGATGAAGTTCCTACATGGGAAACTGGCTAATCCTTCCACTCCTCTGAACATCCGACTCTTCATCGCCAAACTCATCATCAATACTGAGGAGGTAAACAGTCGTATTTTTTCTCTTTCATGGATCAACTCATTATAAGGTCTAGAGAGCTGAACCTATTAGTTCCAGTGATGTTAGTGAGGCTGTTGGTTCTACTGATTAAACTGCTACCGTTCGCCCTTGGTTTGATGCTGGATATTTCTGTGCAGATATTCCGCCCCTATGCCCGACACTGGCTGGGTCCACTCCTGCAGCTGGTGGTCTCTGGGAACAGTGGCGGAGACGGGATCCACTTCATGGTGGTTGACGTAGTGGTTACTGTATTGTCATGGACCACCGTAGCCACTCCAAAGGTGTGTGTGTGTGTTGTGTCTCGCTGGTTTGTGTGTGTGTGTGTGTGTTGTGTCTCGCTGGTGTGTGTGTGTGTGTACGCAGTATGACCTAACCATTCCGACTTTTGAATGAATAGTTTAGAATCTCCGCACCATGCTCTAACGTGTGTTTTTCTCTACTGACTGAATTACTTCATTTAATAAAGTCCAGTGTGCAGCTTTTAGGTGAAGTCTATAAATATTCCTTTACTACCTTTTTTATTTTCCTTTTAGCCTAACGTAATCCCTGTTCCACATTCTTATGCGTCTCCTCAGGGTAACACCAGAGATGAGGTCCTGGCCAACCGTCTGCTTGAGTTCCTGATGAAGAACTGCTTTCATGTGAAGAGGCCCGTGTTCAGACATAACCTGGAAATGATACGCACCGTAGTGGAATGTTGGAAGGACTGTCTGCACATCCCATACGGGTACGAAACATGCAGCAGAATAGGGGGGCAGAGGTTCACACACACACACACACACACACACACACACACACACACACACACACACACACACACACACACACACACACACATAAACACACACACACACGCGCACACACAAACGTGCACACACATGCGCACACACACATGCGCACACACACGCGCACACACACACACACACACACACACGCACACACACACACGCATACACACACAAACACGCACACACACACACACACACACACACACACACACACACACACACACACACACACACACGCACACACACACACACACACGCATACACACACAAACACGCACACACACACACACACACACACACACACACACACACACACACACACACACACACACACAAACACACGCACACGCACATTAAACATATAATATCACACACAGCACTGTCGCCCTTGGCTTGCTCACTGGGGGCTAGGACTCCAGGACTCGGACACTTGTAAAGCTGCTTTGTGACTGTTGTAAAAAGCGCTATATAAATAAAATTTGATTGTGTGTGTGTCTCTTTTAGTGCGTAGGTATTCTGCAGTAAATGTTCTGGAAATATATACGCCTACAAAGCACATTCACAGCTCAAAAGACTGTGCTGTTCATGATGGTTATCTTTGCGAGACTGAGCGTGTCCTCGGCTGTTTTCTCATTCTTCCTGCAGTCTGATATTCGAGCGCTTTTCTGGAACCGACCCCAACAGCAAGGACAACTCTGTAGGCTTGCAGCTGCTGGCGATAGTGCTGGCCAACCACCTCCCCCCTTATGAGCCATCCTGTGGCATTGACCACGACAGGTACACACTCCACCTCTGCTGCGACTGCACCTCCTTCTTCTGTGGGGTCTCAGAAGGCTCGATTCTCTTTTGTTTCCCAATGAGACCTTCAGTTCAGTTCTCTGATAATTATGTTCTTGTAGGTACTTTCAGTCTCTGGCCAACAACCTGTCCTTCATCAGATACAGAGAGGTCTACTCCGCCGCAGCAGAGATTGTGGGGTTAATCCTAAACTACATGACTAACAGGGAGAGCGTACGTGTACTGTACATGCAGTTATTTAAGCCGTTTATCTGCACAGTGAAGTGCATTTCTGATGAATGAATGAATCTGTCTTTCACTTCCTTGATGCAGCAACACGAGGGCCCCCTGCTCAGTGCAGCTGTGGACAAGCTGATGGAGTTGAAGAAGAAACAACTGGATGACAAATTTGTCATTTGTCTGAGCAAAGTGTCCAAGCACTTTCCACCACTAATGGATCGGTACGGCGAGCCCAACAGGTGTCACTAGCCATCGGCTGTGTGCGCAGGTCTGACTACGTGTGTGTGTGTGTGTGTGTGTGTGTGTGTTCGTGTTCACCAAAACCAGATTCATGAATTCTGTTTTGTACCTGCTGCCGAAACTCCACGGCGTGTTGAAGACCCACTGTCTGGAGTGTGTGCTCAGCCGTGCGGATGTTACCCCCGACATTTTCCTGCACCTCAAGACGAAGGGCTTCACCCAGATTATGGAACACAGGTGTGTGCAGCTTGTGTCTTAAAACACACCATGACCACTTTCATTCAGACCACCTCGTTTCTTCCTGTGATCCCTTATTTAAATGAGATCCCAAGAATCCAGGCAGTATAATATTATTAGAGGTGTCTTCAACTAAGGATTTTCATAGTCAAATCTGATTCGTCAGATTTTCCCTTTAGTCGGCTAATAGTCGAATCGGGTTTATTTATTTATCTAGAGCACCTTAAACGGGATCGCGTTCTCATTCAGGACTTTTTTCCTCTTCAAAGTAAAAACATAAAACACTCAGATAAATGAATAAACATGGTAGGTTGGCTTTATTCAACTTTTATTTATTCACTTATTTATTTTTTTTATGAAATGTTAGAGAACATTTTAAATAAAATATGCCAGCCTGAAAATATAAAAAAAATCGCCACACAACAGCAAAAAATTATAAGTAAAGGTTCAAGTAACAGGGTTTAAAAAGCAAACAACAACAAAAAATGTTTATAGGCCTACTTGCCGAGACGCGACGAGACCACACGACCGAAACGACAAACGGCTGAACTGTTTTTTTTTTTTTTCGCCTTACGTTTTAAATGGAAGCCATGTTGGTTGTTGTCGTGTGAAATGAAAGACGTTGATGACATAACTTGCACTTTACTTTGTTTGATTCTTCTTTATCTTTTTCAAATACTCCCACACTTTTGAAGTTTTTGTAGTAGCTATTATAATTTCGGCAGATGCTGACAATCCTGTAGCGTGTTCAGCTCCGCTCATTTGGATTGTGCAACTGCAGGGTGTGATTTATTAATGTGTAGTAAGAAAGATGCCTAATGTTAATGCCCACACATATATATAATGAAAACAAAGACAATTCATGTAACAACTAATTCTTAGCAGCATCCTTGGGCATCCCCATGTAGTTAGAATGGTACATTCGACTATGACGTTCATAGTTGACTAGGGGGTATAGTCGACTATAGTCGATCACCCCTAGATATTATATATACATGACTGCATAAACACGGGAGAACTTGACGGCGCTCTGCCCTGCTGCGTTTGCAGAGACGAGACGAGGCAGCGCGTGTGTCTGGACATCGTGCACAAGATCCTGGCCTTGCTGAAGCCCGAGGAACTGCAGGAATTCCTGGGGTCCATCAGCACCTTCGTCTCACACCCGTCCCCCGTGTGCAGGGAGAGAATGTACGACATCCTCATGTGGATCCAGGACAACTACAGGTGCCCCAGCCCCGCCTCCGTCTGCCCCGCCTCCGTCTGCCCCGCCTCCGTCTGCCCCGCCTCCGTCTGCCCCGCCTCCGTCTGCCCCGCCTCCGCCTGCCCCGCCTCCGCCTGCCCCGCCTCCGCCTGCCCCGCTTCCGTCTGCCCCGCCTCCGTCTGCCCCGCCTCCGCCTGCCCCGCCTCCGCCTGCCCCGCTTCCGTCTGCCCCGCCTCCGTCTGCCCCACCTCCGTCTGCCCCGCCTCCGTCTGCCCCGCCTCCGTCTGTCCAGTTGTGACTTCCTCTATTTCTGGTCTCTGCTTTTCTTTTATCCCAGTTTTAGTCAGGCAGGATTCATTTCTACCACATTGTTTACCTTGAATTGTCCACTTGACTTCAGCATGTGTATATGGGTAACATGTAAGGAATGGAATAATCAGGTTGGTGTTGAGCTGTCAACTGCGTGTTTTGGCAGTGATGCAGAGAGCACGGCACACAGCACGTCTGCGGTGGTGCTCAGCGTGGCTAAGGAGACCCTCCTGCAAGGGCTGACTGACGAGAACCCGGGCTTACAGTAAGAACCCACCAGAGACCTTCCCAGCACACCGTTCACAGCCAGTCCAACCAACTCCCAGCCCTGAGTTTCCCCCGGCGGTTCCAGGCGTGCGTTCCTGCCGGTCCGTTAATCCGGCGCCGGTCCGTAAACGCTGTGGCGTTTCCCCTCAGGCTGCACGTGCGGAACTTCTGGAGTCACGAGCAGCGTCTGCCGGCCAGCACCCTGGAGCGCCTGTGCGCCGTCCTGGACTCGCTCTACACCGCCCGCATCGAGGAGCGCTTCCTCAGCCTGGCCACCGACCTGCTGCTGGAGATGACCAGCCAGAGTCCCGACTACACCCGCAACATGTTCGAGTTCCCTCTGTCCGAGTGCACCTTTCAGGTAAGCGCTCCAGTCACCATGACGATGGACACAGGGGTTTCCACGATTGGTCAAAGTGCCTCTATTGCAAAAGCAACAATTCTAAATCATTAGCATTTTGAATCTTTAGAAAAGATCATCTGTGGTCGTGTATTTGTTATTTAAGGCCACAAAGCGTTACCGTTTAAAGATTAATAGCATGAATTCCAGTCACTGCCTGGTCGTATGTACATTTCTGCACTTGCTGTGTCCTGCAGGACTACGCCATCGACTCTAGGTGGCGTCTGCGCTCCACTGTGCTCACGCCCATGTTCACGGAGACGCAGGTGAGTCAGGCGGCCGCCACGCAGGGAGCAGCTGGCACGCCGCCCGCGGGCACCAAGGCCCAGATCCGCGCCACCCAGGCGTCTCTGGAGTTCTCCCAGACCCAGGCACCCGGCACAGGTAGTCCTCACTCTCCACGTCTGGACGTGAAGCTCTTTACGGGTCTGCCCTTTTGACCTCTCTCCTCCCAGACACAAAGCGGCGATGTCTGCTGCTGGCGGTCGGGGCCATTGACACTGTCCTTGTTCCTCATGTATCGTTTAATAGTTCCTCTATGTATCTTCATTTGTAACGGCTCACCTCGGTTTCCCTGATTTATTTATTTTGTGTTTCGTTGAGGCAAAATTGTAGTTTATTCACCGTAATTCGTATCAAGGGTGCCAGACCTGATCAACGTGACTGTCGCACGTGTTTAGACTACAGCATCGCTGCTTCTTTAGCTGCAGGCGATCTGTTCCGTCTTCTCGTGTGTCTTTAGGCCGACGCTCTGCCTACAACTGGCTGACGGGCAGCAGCATGGACACGCTGGCCGACTACTCTGTGCCTTCCTCCTCCACCTCCTCCTCCTCCTCCCTGCTGGCGTTCGACAGGAGGAGGGCTGAACGGGCCCCGGGCTGGCGGGCCGTGGGTACCGGCTTCGGCTCCGGACGCCTGGCCGCCCCCGCTGACGAGACGGACAGTCGCAGTGCAGGTCGGTGATCCGTCACGGAGCCGAACTCGGGGCAGCCGAGTACTAACGCGGTACGATTGTAGCACGTTGTTGCAGCACGCGTGCGTCTGTCTTCCCTGCAGCTGAACGGGAGAAGCGTGCCGACATCTTAAGGCTGAGGCGACGGTTCCTGAAGGACAAGGAGAAGGAGAACATTAAATTTGCCAAGAGGGAGATCCAGTCACAAAGGATCGAAAGGGTAGAGCTCACGTGCTGATGAAAAGGAGAGACATTTCCTAATATGTGGGAGGTGCTGTGTTTGGGTTGTGGTTTGTGGTGTCTTTTTTCTAAATGTACACTGTGGCTCTTGTCTCTGCGTGGAGCAGGAGAAGAGGGCAGAACTGAACGTGCAGCGGGAAGCTCAGGTGACCTTGTACCGCAGCTACAGGGTGGGAGACCTGCCCGACATCCAGATCCCACACAGCAGTCTGATCGCCCCCTTACAGGCCCTGGCACAGGTGTGTGTGTGTGTGTGTGTGTGTGTGTGTGTGTGTGTGTGTGTGTGTGTGTGTGTGTGTGTGTGTGTGTGTGTGTGTGTGTGTGTGTGTGTGTGTACACGTGTACGTACGAGCTGATCCACACACTCCCACCCTGTGCGTTTTGCCGTTTGGATCTTGTTAGTGGGTATCCACGTTGATGCTCTTCCTCCTCTGACTTGTGCCGACCCCAGAGGGACGCCACTCTGGCCAAACAGCTCTTCAGCTCCTTGTTTGCGGGTGTGCTGGTCAAAATGGAGCAAACCAAACCTTCGAAAGAACGGGATTCCATTTTGAAGGATCTCCTGCAGAACATGAACAACTTCCTGCTCAAGAGCACCAACTACTTCCCACCATTTATTGCTTGTGTGCAAGTAAGTGGCCGGTATGGGCCAGAAGGTTTCAGCATAATAACAGAGCTATTGGTCCAATTAATACTGTAGGGCTGTGAGCATAGCACTCATAGTTAACATGGAAGGTTTTTGAAGATTTTACTACATTTGAAGCATTGAAGCATGAAGGTACTGGAGACAGAGGTCCTTCAGTTGGGCAACCAAAGTGCTTCTGAAAGATGGTAATATATGTTGTGTAACAGTAATAATAATAGAGTACATCTTGGTTCACATATGTAGTCTTCCCGCTGGATCAGATGAGCCAGGTCACTGTTTTGAGGGTTGGAATTGGAGCTGCTGCGTTATGAAGCATTGCGTCCACACTCAGGACCCAACGGCTCTCTCTGCAGGACATGTGTTACCAGCACAGCGCCCTCCTGGACCTGCGGCCCGCCAGCGTCAGCGCCAGCTGCCTGGCCAGCCTGCAGCAGCCCGTGGGTATCCTCCTGTTAGAGAAGAGCCTGCTGCACTTCGGTGCCGTGACCAGCGAGCCTCCCTCCAAACGGGCACGCACCCAGAGGGAGCTGCCCCCCGACACCGAGCGCTGGATCCATCTAGCAAAGTGAGCTCATCCTAAACCCCCCCGGGTTCTCCGCACTTGCAGTTGACTCGAAGGTGTATCACGGGGGATTCGACGTTGCGGGTTGTTAATGTAACACGTGTTCTGGGTTAAAATGGAGTCGTCTTCTCTCAAACTCTTAGGCTGTACAGGTCTCTGGGGGATTACGATGTGGTGAGGGGCATCTTCGGCGGTAAGGTCGGCACCAAGTCCATCACGTGCACGGCACTACAGGCGGAAGCCAAGGGCGACTACAAGGAGGCGGTGAATCTCTACAACGAGGTAACGACACGCACCGAAGCTCCATCAAGAGGCCATGTTGCTTTCTGAGTGGCGTCATATCAAGCATTCAAGAACCATTAGCTAAAATCAGTTGGTCGTCGCTGACCAGGTTGATCAAAGCAGATCTCGTCTGTCTTTTAGTTCTGCTGCTAGCGTTCAGTAGGAAAACTGAACTGTTTTTATTGCCATAATCCCGGCGCTGTGCACCTCTGGCTCAGGCCCTGAACGCAGAGGAGTGGATGGACGGAGAACCAACTAACACAGAGAAGGACTTCTGGGAGACGGCGGCACTGGAGGCCTACAACCACCTGACCGAGTGGAAGTCCCTGCAGTACTGTGCCACGGTCAATATAGACAGCAGCTCCCCAGTCAGCCTGGACAAGATGTGGGATGACCCATTTTATCAGGTGGATTGTTTCTGTCCATCAAAAATGTCTGCTATTGATGTAAAAGTTTGACACAGATGTGTTATCCTCACTTTTGTTTAATTATTTTGCTCTTTTACTTTTACTTGAAGATGACATGATGTTAAAAAAAAAGTAATACAGTATTACAGTAAATTATTAATCAAATTATTAATAAAGTAATATAGCCGCAAGCAGCGATTGGTGGGTTCACACACAAATATGCATTTTGGTCTCATTAGGCAAAAAGAAGCCCAAAAGGTCCTTTAGACCTAAAAGTGAAAAGATGTTTCAGTGGAAAAAATGGCTAAATATATTAATGTGCAAAAAAAGGTTCAATTGAGGCACTAAAGGCTCAAAAGGTTCAAAATAAATTGTATTGGCAAAATGATTCAGATCACAGAACTAAATCACATGCTGAGATCAGCTTTGTGTGTGTTTGTGTGGTGTTTCATGTGAGAAATAGTTTTCAGTCAGTTCCGGAATTTGGCCACTAGATGGAGCTCAAGTACTACCATACAGATATTATAGTGACAAAGACATTTTAGTGAATAAAAAAGTTCATTTCTGGTCAGGCAGTGCACTTTTTGTTATGAGATGTAAATGCAATGTTATAGACCTAATTGATCTGAATCATACAAGACCCATTACTTGTCTGTAATCTTTATAACATGATTGCAGCATGAGTTTTTATGATTTCTTAGGTTTTTGGGTACTGTAGCGCCCCCGACAGGCCGATTTGAACCAAACTTGGCATTCCTCACAAGGACCTCAGTCTATAAAAGCCTTTCAAACTGGGAGTTGATCACTTACATGAGTTATTGTAATATAGGTCATATATATGGCATGGCCACAATGATATAATTGGAAAATGGACCAATCAGAAAAATAAAAATCAGTTTTTAATCAGTTTTTACCTCCAGAGTCTACAGATTATGCTAATACCAATTTTTCCATAATTGGATCAAATTCCTAGGACTAGTTCGAAAGGGATATTTTCAAACAATTGATAAATGTGACAAAAGTATGCATTTTTTAATAGGACTTGTAATTGCAAAGTTGTCATGTGTACTGCAAGGAATTAAAAAAATCAAGCTGCATGTTCCTAAGTGAAAATATGGAGGTGTTGTGCATGATTTTCACAGATAGTGCCACCTAGTGGCCTAATGTTTTGAAACTGCACAGCATGGCACAGAGTCCTGAGATATGCCTAGTGGTCAGGTTTCATATTGATTGGCCAATGTTAAGTCTGTCAAATGTCCAAAACCAATTAATTGGCTCATGGAGGCCATGTTTTTTGAGTGATGTCATCATTGTGTGCCTTGATACCTCTTGACCCCATGATGATGCATGTAAAGTTTTGGCTTGATGTGACTAATTTTTTTTTCTTTCTGAGAAACAGTTTTTTCCATGTTATAGCGCCCTCTATTGGACAATCGTGGCCAGATTTTGACCTGTGACCTCGAACTCATATGCCCTAACAGCTGATCAAGTTTCATGAAGATTGGTCAAAGCATTGCTGAGATATAGCTGCTGAAGTAAATTCGGCCACGCCTCAGAGCTATTGATTGACATGTGACAACCAGACTGTATGGAAATGTCAAAATGTTTTTAAGCAGTCTTGATAATGAGATTCATCGGAGTAGTAGTATATCAAGACTGTGGTGAAAACATGAAAAACCAAGGACTAGTATAAAAAAAAGTAGGTTTTGCATATTATGCAAATTAGCAAAAAATCTAGGTCCTACGGTTTGGGAGATATGGACCAAAACACAAAAAGGTGCACTATAGCGCCACCATCTGGCCAATGTGGGTCCCTGTCTACATTTCTCTCATTGTGCCTCTGCTGCACCTTGCTGCCAAGTTTGGTCTTTCTGGGCCTTACGGTTTAGGATGCAGTATGCGTTTTACAGGGGGAAAAATTATAATAAGAAGAAAAATCCAAGCAAAAACAATAGGTTTCCCACACTACGTGTGTGAACCCTAATCACAGTAAAATTCAACTTGGCCCGTCTCAGAGACGTGTAGCCACGGAGTGCAGGTTGCTGTGCCCGAACTGAAGATGTGAAGTTGGCTGGCTAACCCGAGACCCGCGTGTCACTCTGGCGCCCCCTACAGGACACGTACCTGCAGTACATGGTGCGCAGCATGCTGAAGCAGCTCCAGCTGGGCTCCAGGGACCAGGCCCTGCTCAGCTTTGTGGACGCTGCCATGAAGGTGGAGGAGCGTAAGCTGGTGATGGAGAGCCAGTACAGCCAGGAGCTCAGTCTGCTCTACATCCTGCAGGAAGACTACGACCGAGCCACATACTACGCCAACCACTGCATGCAAGTTTTCATGCAGGTCAGTCTCTGCCCTGCGTGGTACAACTGGTATAATTTCCCAGCCTGAGCCGTAAAGAATATCCACGCCGATGTTTTTGGATCAGTGTCCTGGTTATTGAAAAAGGTGATGTTAATCAGACAGAGGCTTACTGGTATGTTAAGATGAATGTACGCTTCAAATAGCCAGAGTCCATCAGAACGGGCCTCTCTCCCCCTCCGTCTCCTGCAGAACTACTCCAGTATCGACCCGCTGCTGGGTGCCAGCCGTCTGACTGTGTTGCAGTCAGTGCAGCCTCTCACAGAGATCCAGGACTTCCTGCGATACATCACTGGAGAGGGTAAACCAGCTACGTCCTCATTAATGCACTTAGGAAGGCCATGTGGCATGTTGCCTCCAATATTAGTTGTTTTATATGCTACATGCAAACTCCAACTATCCTTAGCTTAATTATTAAGTGCTTGGTGCAAAAAAAGGCACTTTTCATTGTAGTTTGTGTGTGTATGTGTTAAATGAGATTCATGTGTTGGGATCTCCCCACCTTTAATCCAGTTCTTCTCTTCGCCAGTGTCAGTAGGTTCTCTGAAGAGTGTGATGAAGAGATGGACCAGCCGCTACCCTGATGCCACAATCGACCCCATGAACGTGTGGGATGACATCATCACGTCTCGGTGAGTCCGCTTGCTGATTTTACAGCTTAAAATGTCAAATTAATGCTTTGGTTACATGTTTTCATCTTAACCCTCCTGTCGTGTTCGGGTCAAATCTGACCGATTTAGAACTTAAACCACTCATAAATATTGTGTTTTACATCTGATTGCTGCAAGGCCTTATGCCATCCTCCACACTATGCACTGGAACATATAAAAGTGATGATCATCTTTTTCATTGAATTTTGAGTGTTTTAAACCAACGTTTTACATCTGTGTTGTTGCCGGTCAAGCGTGACCATCACAGGAAATGAATGGGTATTCAGAATATATTCATCTATCAGACAGAAAACATCCCCATACACACTCACACACACACCTATACACAGCTACACACACAGACACACACCTACACACACACACACACAGACACACACACACACACTCACTCACACACACCTACACACACAGACACACACCTACACACACACCACACACACACACACTCGCGCTCTCTCTCTCTCTCACACACACACACACACACACACACACACACACACACACACCTAAACACACACACACACACCTAAACACACCTACACACACACCTACACACACACACACACACACACACACACACACACACACACCTACACACACACTCACTCACTCACTCGCTCACACACACACCTACACACACAGACACACACACATACAGACACACCTACACACACAGACACACACATACACATGTTGTGCCTATGTTTGCAAGGCCCCTCTGATCTGAGTGTGACATGCCACTCATGTGCATGAATTCACACACACACACACACACACACTCACTCACTCACTCACACACCTACACACACCTAAACACACACAGACTCACACACACCTAAACACACACAGACACACACACATACAGACACACCTACACACACACACACACATGTTGTGCCTATGTTTGCAAGGCCCCTCTGATCTGAGTGTGACATGCCACTCATGTGCATGAATTCACACACACACACACTCACTCACTCACACACCTACACACACCTAAACACACACAGACTCACACACACCTAAACACACACAGACACACACACACACACACAGACACACACACACACATGTTATGCCTATGTTTGCAAGGCCCCTCTGATCGGAGTGTGACATGCCACTCGTGCATGAATTCACACACACGCACACACTCACTCACTCACACACCTACACACACCTAAACACACACAGACTCACACACACCTAAACACACACAGACACACACACACACACCTACACACACAGACACACACACACACACATGTTATGCCTATGTTTGCAAGGCCCCTCTGATCTGAGTGTGACATGCCACTCGTGCATGAATTCACACACACACACACTCACTCACTCACACACCTACACACACCTAAACACACACAGACTCACACACACCTAAACACACACAGACACACACACACACACCTACACACACAGACACACACACACACATGTTATGCCTATGTTTGCAAGGCCCCTCTGATCTGAGTGTGACATGCCACTCGTGCATGAATTCACACACACGCACACACTCACTCACTCACACACCTACACACACCTAAACACACACAGACTCACACACACCTAAACACACACAGACACACACACACACACCTACACACATGTTATGCCTATGTTTGCAAGGCCCCTCTGATCTGAGTGTGACATGCCACTCGTGCATGAATTCACACACACGCACACACTCACTCACTCACTCACACACCTACACACACACCTAAACACACACAGACACACACACACACACACACACACACACACACACACACACCTACAGACACAGACACATGTTATGCCTATGTTTGCAAGGCACACTCTGATCTGAGTGTGACATGCCACTCGTGCATGAATTTACATGCGCGCGTGCACACACACACACACACACACACACACACTCACTCACTCACTCATTCACACACACACCTACACACACACACTCACTCACTCATTCACACACACACCTACACACACACCTAAACACACACACACACACCCCTAAACACACACAGACACTCACACACACACACACCTACACACACAGACACACACACAGACACACAGACACACCTACACACACACCTACAGACACAGACACACACACGTTATGCCGGTGTTTGCAAGGTGGTGTTTGCAAGGGTTTTTTGTGTGTTAAAACAGACCGGTCTCTGAAGACCGGGAACACTAAAGTAAAAAACGTGAGGTCAACAAAACCGAAGGGTTAAAGGTCTTCTGGTAATACAAATGGCTGGAAACCCCTTGTTTTAGACTAAAACTACAATGCTACCAAGTTAGTGCCACTGTGTCTTGAGGACGGTCAACCTCCTCCACTAATATCTGTGCTTCTGTGACTAGAAACCAGTGATGAATTGGGCAGTGACTAATGACGCTAGCCTGTGTAATCAGTGCGTGTTAAACAGGTGTATCAGTCAGTACAGCGTGTTTCTAATCTTCCAGGAGTGTGTGTGCTATAATAAATCTCCTCTGTCTGCCAGTTGTTTCTTCCTGGATAAGATCTGGGAGAAGCTGAGTTCTTCTCCGGCTGCCAGTGTGGAGGTGGACGGTGATGAGCAGGACATGGAGAACATAGCCGCCCTGGTGAAGGAGTGCAAGTTTAGCATGAAGCTCACCATGGCGGACAGTGCCTGGAAACAGGTGTGACAGAGTTGTGATGAGTCAGCAGGTTTAACAGAAACTGGCTCAAACTGGGACTGAAAACACAGCGTGTAAAATGTTTTGTCTGCGCTGCCGTTGTTGCAGAACAACTTCTGCGTGTCGACCAAGCTGCTGAAGGAGCTTCACAGGGAGGCGAAGATGGACAGCGGCCTGTTACAGCGCTGGGTCCACAGCTTCACCCGCTTCACCCAGCGCAGGAGCTCCACCCTGGGCCCCGCTGAGCAGATCAGCTCCCTGCTCAAGACCCTGCCACTGCTGGGTAGGACCTGAACCTTCACTCAGTCATATCGCCAAAGAACATAGTGAAACATATCACATATCTCCACGTGTTCTAGTCGTGTAGGTCTCTTTATTGTGTGATTCACGTTTGTTGTGTAGAGGAGACGGAGAGAAAGGGTGAGGCCTCTGGCACCGTGTGGAGGGACCAGAAGATCCTGCTGGGCTCCACCATGGACCTTCTGGCCAGCGCGGTGGCCAGTAGTCCCTCCACCTTGGAGGCTCTGGGAGAAGAGAAGACACGGAGACTTCTGGAACTTTCCAAAGCCTCCTCGACTGACCAGGTAGCCTGTTCTTCTTTTTCCCCTCATAGTTGAATTGAAATAATATCAAATATTGTAAACATGATTGTCAGATTCTTTTAATCAGTTCACCAAAACATGACCAGATCTGAACAAACCCATGATCATCACACACACTGCCTCAAAGAACTCTGACTGAAGCCTGAATGTTTTCATAACTAGCAACACTTTAGCCTTTTCTGTGTGTGTGTGTGGGTGGTTTTCCTTCATATATTTTTGTCATACATTTTATATTAAAAATTTTCCACTTTTAAACATGTTTTTCCTTGCCACTATTGCTCATTAAGGATCTGGACCCATACTGTTGTATGTGATTTTAAAAAGCACTATATAAATACATATGACTTTATAAACAAAGAATACCCACGTTCAGATGAAAAAATCTTATGCTGCCAAAATCCACTGTTGAAAACGACGTAGTTTTTATATTGAGGAAAAAAACCCCATAGGCTGAGGAGGCAGATGAATTCTGACGGTTAATCCCAAACCATCCAGAACGTATTCCCTCCCGCCACACATACCTGCTGACCAGTCACCCTGTCTGTCCTGCGGGAGCTGTAGGTGGTGGAGGGGTTGCAGCACCACGCTCTGGAGCTGCTCCACAGCGCCACCCGCAGGGCTGAGGAAGAGGAGCAGTCGTTCAGTCACAAGCACGTGGACACGGAGGGCATCGCGGAGGCCTACATGACTCTCGCCAGCTTCTGTGACCGTAGACTAAGGGAGCATGAACAGAAAGAAGAAGGTAAAATGAGGGATTGTGTACCAACATGGCACCCCCTATATAGCACATATTAAGGGGAGCTCGGCCTAGATATAGAACTATAAACATGGACTTGTACTAGCTGGGCCACCCAATGGAGGACGGGTTCCCTGTTGAGTCTCTGCATAGGGTCACTGAGGTGATTCGAGACGGGGCTGATGGTAGCGCTGTCGATGGTTTTCAGTGAGCAGTTCTCTCAAGATGCAGAGCTGGCCTACCCATGTGGTGGTGATGATGTTGAGGGCTCTAAAGCTCCACTCGGAGGACGCCAGACTCAAGTTCCCCCGCTTGCTGCAGCTGGTGGAGCTCTACCCTGCGGAGACGCTGGACGTGATGACCAAAGAGGTGGGACAGGTCTCTGGACGTGTCTCGGGGGGCAGAGACGTCTCAGGGTGGGGGTGGGGGGGGGTTTGGTTATATCTCGGTGTGTGCCAGTCAGAAAAATTGAGTATGGAATTGTTCTTGTGATACCTCCCAAATTTACTGTTATATTTTAATAATCTAGTTTATTGGAGGTTTGTAATTTCTTTAAGGCGGACCCTAATGGTGGCCATGTTGCATTTTGATAGGTGGTGAATGTGCCATGTTGGAAGCTGATTGGCTGGATCAGTCAGATGATGGCCCTATTGGACAAGCCAGAGGCAGTGGCGGTTCAGCGTGTAATAGAGGCGATTGCGGAGAGCTACCCTCAGGCCCTCGCCTACTCCATCATGATAAGCAGCGAGAGCTACAAGTTTGAGGAGTCCGCCAGCGGCCACAGGAACCGGGAGTTTGTGGAGAAGTATGCAGTGTTTTATTTAGGAATTACACTCTGGTAGGATGATGTGTGTGTAATTGGTGAATGTGAACATGTGTGTGTGTGTGTTTGTAGGCTGAAGTCAGTGCTGGATAAAGGAGGAGTCATTCAAGAGTTTGTTGGTGCTCTTCTGCAGCTCACTAACCCTGAAATGCTCTTCAAGGTACTTCAAGATGGTTCCTTTTCAGACCTTTTTAAGAAACAAATCTGTGTAGAACTGATGCAGTTAATACGTCCTGACCATAAGGTGCCATTCTAGAGGAGTGACTAAGAAAATCATTTATTTTGGTGGCACAGGTGAAACACCCTCCTCAATTTTAAGTTGACCAGTTTTTCTGTTTTGAGCGCCTGATAAGCCACTGTTGACTGATCAGGTTGATAAAGGTAAAGGTTACATAAATTATGTTTAAGAAAAAAATATCAAATTGGGTCCACGTCAACAGAATTAGATGGGACTAAACTTAATGAAGTCAGTTCTGGTTGATACACCAGCCATGATGGGCACGAAATATCTTCCTTGAGGCCTATTTCACACACCAGCTTACAATTCAGCATAGTATGTCAAATAATGCAGATTTCTGTTTTGCTGAAAATGTAAACATGGCCTGAAAATCCTGCAGCACTGAATCTGTATTCTGATGTGTGTGTGCAGTGTTGACTCTGTTGTGTTGTGTTCAGGCCCGTTGACAGTCTTGCTGGGGCCCGGGACAAGAAAGTTTCATGTGACACACCCCCCCCCCCCCTCCCCCCGCGCGCACGTCATTTGAATTTCCTCTGTAGCAGACAATCCTTGTGTTAGGTCATATAGTATATAATATAGCCACACATCAAAGCTGTTTCTGACAGCTGACTGGTTTATACTTGACGCGTTGCAGTTCGCGCGGCGAAAATGACGTAATCGCTGTGGCAACGCCCGTGCGAGAGCCTCACGCGCTGTCGATTCGCGAGGTGTGCACCTCTCGAATTTTGTAACTTCCCGTGCGCCGCGCTTCAGCGCAATGAACAAAGTCATGTATGCAGGGTTCATACACCACAGCGCAAACTTTAATGCCATACAAGTGGAATTCAAGCACTTGTACGTCATTTTAAAGGTCCATTTCAATATTTTCCAGCACGTTAAACTTAATTAAGTTAAATATTTATACATATACTCGAAATGATTCGATATAATTCGCTTTTTTAATCACATTATTTAATGGTGGTTTATTTTAAAAAAAACGCCCAATCTTAACGTCTTCACGTTCTCTCATGTTTCGTCCTGGAATTACAAGAGACTCGTATTTGTTAATGTAATACAAGAGGACTGTTCAGTCAGACAGATATTTGTTGTAAAACCAAGTAGTTACAATTTCAAGCATTTTCAAGTACTTTAGCCTAAATTCCAGCACTTTTCAACCCTGGAACACAATGCAACTAAAATTCGTCAGGTAAATGTTTTTCCTTTCTTTTCTGCGCTACAAATTTCTGTTTACTTTAACTATCCACCACTGTTTCCCGCTGTTGGGCGGGTACCAGCCGGTTACGGTCGGTGCTGGATCAAACCATTTTTCAGTGGGAGGCGGGGGTGTATGCGCTTAATGGAAAATATGCAGATAGGTAAAAAAAAACATATATATTTTAGCCATTGAGCTTATTTTGAGTACAGAATTTCAATTACAGATTCAATACAGAATTTGAGAAAGATTTCAATGCAGAATTTGAGAAAGATTTCAAGATTATTTCAAAATTATAGACTTTAAATAAAAAATAAATTGCTGGGCTCTTTGATGGGCCCCCCTGGCCCTGGGGCCCGGGACAACAGACCCGGTTGTCCCCCCCTGTAGACGGGGCTGGTTGTGTTGTGTGCAGTGTTGACTCTGTATTCTGATGTGTGTGTGCAGTGTTGACTCTGTTGTGTTGTGTTGTGTGCAGTGTTGACTCTGTATTCTGATGTGTGTGTGCAGTGTTGACTCTGTTGTGTTGTGTGCAGTGTTGACTCTGTATTCTGATGTGTGTGTGCAGTGTTGACTCTGTTGTGTTGTGTTGTGTGCAGTGTTGACTCTGTATTCTGATGTGTGTGTGCAGTGTTGACTCTGTTGTGTTGTGTGCAGTGTTGACTCTGTATTCTGATGTGTGTGTGCAGTGTTGACTCTGTTGTGTTGTGTTGTGTGCAGTGTTGACTCTGTATTCTGATGTGTGTGTGCAGTGTTGACTCTGTATTCTGATGTGTGTGTGCAGTGTTGACTCTGTATTCTGATGTGTGTGTGCAGTGTTGACTCTGTTGTGTTGTGTGCAGTGTTGACTCTGTATTCTGATGTGTGTGTGCAGTGTTGACTCTGTATTCTGATGTGTGTGTGCAGTGTTGACTCTGTATTCTGATGTGTGTGTGCAGTGTTGACTCTGTTGCCATCTAAGACTTGGACGGTCTGACTCATTACTTCCCTGTTTGGCAGGACTGGTGGGAAGACCTCAAGAATGAGCTGGAGAAGCCAAACGTGGAGAAGACGACGGTGAGGAAGCTGTATGAAGAAATGAGTGGTGCGCTCTGCAATCTGAAGGCCCAAGGATTTGGATCATTCCGGAAAAAATTTATTAAGGTTCACACACTACCCCCCCCCAATCCCATTTTTACAGGTCCAACAATGTTGCCAATGTTGTAAAACATATTGAGAGCAAGGCTTTTATTCTCTCTGGGGTTGTAACAGGAGTTCTCCAAAGACGTGGAGAAGCTGATGGGCCCCGGGGGCTCGAAGATATTTCAGCAGCGGAAGGACAACAACTATCTGCGTAAAGTAGATGATCTGATTTCCAGAATGAGAGACTTCCAGAAGGAGCCAGGCAACCTGAAGGAGTACTCACCCTGGCTCAGCACCTTCAGAGCGGACACGCTCAAGAACGAGCTGGAGGTGCCAGGTCTGGAGACACCCGCCTGCTGGAGATGAAGGATTACAGGAAGATCCTCCCCTCCCCTCCCCCACATCACTTCAGCTGCCATTTTAGTTGCCATTACTATGAATGTATGCATGGTCCTCATAGAATCAGCAGTCTCGTGCATAATTACTAACACACTATTGCTTCATGAAAATAATCAGATGTCCTACTGTTGGTAATTTAAACAGCACTTTCATAGAACGTTTACACTTATTATGATAGAACAATAGAAAAAGTCTGGAAAGCCTTGAAAGCTCGGCTGAATCTCAGTCTTCACAGTGTTGTTAATTATGTGAAGTCGCAGCTCTGGTGTTTCAGCAGTTCTTATTCCAGATTCAATACTACATTGATTAATTGCTTATCCGTCTCATGTGGCTTTGTCTCCCCTGAAGCACTGAAACTGCATCTGCTCCAGAAATTTGAACGCGCACATTTACGAGTCCCACACACCGATACTTAAGACATGATAATGTGTTGCTTCCCTTCAGGGCAGTATGATGGCAGATGTAAACCTCTCCCAGAGTACCACGCCAAGATCACAGGCTTCGACGAGAGGGTACGTACAAACGGAAGGCCTAAGGAAACGCACCGTACATACGGCGTTCACTAATACTACTGTATATTACTAAAGTAGCATTGCAGGTAGTAAAATGTCTATTTCTTTAACGATACAGTTGTACAGTTCATTTCAGGAAAGGGAAATGTAGTCAGTAGCTCTTTTCATGAACAATCAGTGCATAAGGAATCATATTTATTACATCTAAAGCGCCGGTTTTCCTGTGCTAAAAGCTTGTGGCTTCATTTCAGCAGCTTTGCACTGCTAAGTGTCCTTGAGAATCATTTAATGCGTTCTTTACCCCGCTGACCATGACCCGTCTGTCTTTACCCCGCTGACCGTGAGCCGTCTGTCTTTACCCCGCTGACCGTCAGTCTTTACCCCGCTGACCGTGAGCCGTCTGTCTTTACCCCGCTGACCGTGACCGTCTGTCTTTACCCCGCTGACCGTGACCGTCTGTCTTTACCCCGCTGACCGTGACCGTCTGTCTTTTCCCCGCTGACCGTGACCCATCTGTCTTTACCCTGCTGACCGTGACCCGTCTGTCTTTACCGCGCTGACCGTGACCCGTCTCTTTACCCCGCTGACCGTGACCCGTCTGTCTTTACCGCGCTGACCGTGACCCGTCTGTGCTTGTGTGCCTCAAGGTGAAGGTCATGACCTCCATCCGTCGGCCAAAGCGCCTGGTCGTGCGGGGCGATGACGAGCGGGATCACCCGTTCCTGGTGAAGGGGGGCGAGGACCTCCGGCAGGACCAGCGCATCGAGCAGCTCTTTGGTGTCATGAACATCATCCTGAGGCGGGACGCGTCCTGCTCCCAGCGTGGCCTGACACTCCGCACCTACCAGGTTGTCCCCATAACCAGCAGGTCAGCGCCCACCAAGCCTCACTTCCACTTATCTATGCAAGCTCCATTCCCCACCCCGCCCCTTTCCCCAAACACAGCCCCCCCAACCCTGCCCCTTTTGTCAAACCCCGCCCCCTTTCCCCAAACCCCACCCCTTTCACCAAACCCAGCCCCTCCCCAACCCCGCCCCCTTTTGCCAAACTCCACCCCTTTCACCAAACCCAGCCCCTCCCAACCCTGCCCCCTTTCACCAAACCCCGCCCCCTTTTCGCCACCTGCTGCAGTCAGTGTTTGCTGATTATCATTTAAATAACAAATCTCTCCCTGCTTGTGGATGGTTGGCCTTCCTGGATGTTGTATTGGATGATTGTGCTGTGTTGAGAGGTCTGGTCTGGTCTGTTGTAGGATTGGGCTGATTGAGTGGATGGAGAATACCTGCACACTTAAAGAGTTTCTGGCCAGCAGAAGGACTGAGAGAGAGCTTCAGACCATGACACGGTATGCTAATGATCAGGGGCACGTGCCACACCTGTGCTTCAGGTATACAGATACGTCACCTCAACCCTTACTTACTTACCGCCAACCTATTCAGAATGCAGAGTTTCTGGAGTCTAGTGAAACTAATTCAGGTTTCACATAATATATAAATCCTGTATTCAGATTGTTACACATAACTCGCCTGTGTTTTGTTGGGGTTTTAGGCCTAATCAAATGTATAGTGATTGGATGGGTAAAGTTGCTGGGAAGGTGGATGGAATAAGACAGTACGCAGAGGTGTACAGGTATGTTGTCATTTCCTCCTCTTGTAAACACAATGGTAAACTGTGCTGTCAGGCCTGAGTCTGCTGATGGTGTTTCTTCATGTCTCCACCACAGGAAGGCAGCCCGAGCAGACACTGTAAATAACTTTAAGAGGATTGAGCAGACTGTGCCAGAGGATCTGCTGAGGTGTGTGTGTGTGTGTGTGAGTGTGTGTGTGAGTGTGTGTGTGTGTGTGTGTGTGTGTGTGTGTGTGTGTGTGTGTGTGTGTGTGTGTGTGTGTGTGTGTGTGTGTGTGTGTGTATACTCCTGTCCCACCTCCAGTGTCCTCTTATTACTCTGTTCCATTCATGCTGAGTGGACCATAATTATACAAGAGCTTCCAACTGTCCCGTAGTTCAGAAGGTCCTGTTCCACTTTGTTCTGTTGTCTGTTTGGTACTTTGTCAGCTCCTGTTGGGGTGCTGAGCAGTGGCAAACAGACTGGAGGAATACGGTGTCTATGACTCGGAAAATGCTGTTTATAGCTTAGCGTGAGGGCCCATCTGGGGGATGTAAAGTGGGCAAAACTGAACTGCATTGATGTTCACTCAAATCTTAAAGATTGACATGACACGCTCAGACAGCTGTGATTCATTACGTGTTTCCATGCATGTGTGCGGTGGCGATGACGACGGAGGTGCTGACGGTGCCTCGCGTGTCTTTCAGACGGGCGTTCGTGAGGATTAGCACCACGCCCGAAGCCTTCCTCTCTCTGCGCTCCCACTTCGCCAGCTCACACGCACTTCTCTGCATCAGCCACTGGGCTCTGGGCATCGGGGACCGCCACCTGTCCAACTTCATGATCAACACAGAGACGGGGGGCATGATCGGCATCGACTTCGGCCACGCCTTTGGCTCGGCCACCCAGGTGGGTCCCCCCCCTCGCCCACTGGCCAAAATATTCTTCCTCACAGCTGTGCAGGCCTCTTCATCACTGCCTTTGCAAAACTAAGCAGTAAAAACAACTAGCAAATGAAACGGTGAAATTTCGTCATTGCTGTAATTCTTCATGACGAACCAGTACAACGGTGTTGCGGTGATGGTGCTGACCGTGGTGTCTGGGGTTCGCAGTTCCTGCCGGTGCCAGAGCTGATGCCCTTCCGTCTGACGCAGCAGTTCGTGGGCCTCATGCGGCCCATGGCTGAGTCGGGCCTGATCCGCAGCGTCATGGTGCACTCACTCCGCGCATTCAGACGTGACCCGGACCTGCTGCTCAACACCATGGATGTGTTTGTGAAGGAACCCTCGCTCGACTGGAAGGTGGGCAAACCGTTTTAGTCAGCTGGTCCCCAAACAGTAGGGGGCAGGGGGTCGAGGTTCAACCCCCCCCCCCCCCCCTACCGGCTGAGGGTGTGTGTCTATTGACGTCTCTAGAATAATCCAGTCTTCGATTTACCTCAAGTCCCAGGACTGGCTTCAACAATTAGGTCTCGGGTGTAAATCGGCACTCCGTTTTCCTCCAGAACTTTGAGCTGAAGCAGTTGAAGAAGGGAGGCACGTGGACCGAGAGTGTGGCCACCAAGGAGATCAACTGGTACCCGCTACAAAAGGTCAATTTTGCTCGGAGGAAGCTAGAGGGAACCAATCCCTCTGTTATAACAAGGTATGTCCAGCTATTGCTCAGTGATGGATCTGATTACAGCTTCTCCTGCCTGGAGCCCTTTTCTTTCAACCCCGATTGAGTGTCTCAGTACACTAGATATAGCTGAGGCCACGGGGCACAGTATGGTGTGCCCTTAACATCTATTAGTTTCATGTTCCAAAGTATTTCATGGTTTATTGTACAGTCATTATATTTTGTGGTTTGAAACAGAAGACATTAAAATAGCTGAAGTGACATCTAAATACACGATTACGCAGCTGTTTAGGAATGGTCTGTAAAAATCTGTAAAGGTGTTGGGGGCTAAAGTAAGAGTAAAAACCATGGTGTGTATTTGCGTTGTATGTGTGTTTCTCGTCAGTGAGGAGTTGCGTCTGGGTTTCGAGAAGAGTCCCGCGTTTAAGGGCATGTTGGCCGTGGCTCGGGGCAGCGAGGAGCACAACGTACGAGCCCGTCTCGGAGAGAAAGACCTGAGCGTGGAGGACCAGGTGGACTGTCTCATCGACCAAGCCACCGACGCCAACCTGCTGGGCCGAGTATGGGCAGGCTGGGAACCCTGGATCTGAGCGGGCTTGCGTACCTATTCTCAATACGGACATAATCTCAATACGGACATAATCTCAATACGTACATGTCTAAGCATCCATGTTTCAGCTGGGCTTCTCATGTTGAGTCACGGGTATTGATTTAGTAGCTTTAAGGAACAGCAAAAAACAGTTAGCAAAGTGTATGACCTTTTTATAAGCCGTTTCTACAGTAATTCTAGTTTCCATGTTTGTGGCCTTAGAATGACTCCCTTATGGGGCATTTTCCTGTGTGACCCTGTGCTGCTGTCTGAGTGCTTGTCACGACATTCCACCCTTAGGGCGGAAGTCGATAGATTTATTTTGTTTATTGATGCCTGTGACAGCACAGCTTCCAAACACAATCGGTCTTCCAATAGCAATCTGTCCACTGTGTGAATGGCTGTGGCGATTTAGAGGAGTGATGTGATTGGATATTGATCACTGGAAGACCAGATGTTGGTTCTGGCAAAGTAAATAAACCTCAAAATGAAGTTTTCTTGAAGATCTGGGCTCTTCTCACCTGTTCATACTCTAATTCAAAAAATTTTATACAGAGATAAAACTATGTGCACACATCTGGAATGTAAAGGCATATCAGAGAAATCCAAGCTTTTATTTTCACTCACTTTGGTCTTGAAATGACCACAGTAAGCCATGACTCTTCAGATTTTTTTCTGCGCTAGGAAGCTAACCAGGCAAAAAGCAAAAATCTTTTTGCTAAATTAAAAGCCATGAATTTATATATATGTAAATCATAAAAAATGTATCAGGGCCTGAGAACATTGGCATGCAGGCCCGGAAATCTTGTCATGCATTATGCTTCAGTGTTAACTGCATCACACAGGCAAATTAGGGGCACAGAGAGTGCAGAACTGTCATGTGACCACATGCGCACACAGGACAGTCGGTAAGTAATTGGACATTAAGATAATTGGTCGTTTGGGCGCTGTACTGCAGCCAATTGGAGTTGTAGTGAAGGTTGAGTGGAGCAGCATGGCTGGTTTCATTTCAGTGTGGTTGGATCATGTTTTGCCTGGTGGTTCTGTAAGAGGGTTGTACCCTGTCCACCACACATGGCAGCACCTTTCACAGACGTGGTGCTGTGGTTCGGACCAGCACCACTTCTTCAGACTAGTGCTGTCCTAGACTTGGTACTGGACAGCAGTCTTTATCTGTTGTCTTCAATATATTACTGTGTGCACCAGCGTCTTAAAAATAATATATATCACATGACATTTGCCTTTGGTCAGCCATGGGTGTCTGCTGTAGGTCTAGTCAGGTCTGGAGCCTCATACTGGGCTATTTTACTCATGGTGAGTTTGTCCTTATGTTGAGACTGCAGAATCAACTCCTCCATCTCCGTCAACTCTAGACTTTGTGTTTTGCTCTCCTGCGTTCAAACTAGTCAGTCAAGAAACATCTGAGCAGCAACCTGTGGTCCTCTGGAACAAGCGGACCGCATTATAAAGGCTGCGCTCCCTCCCAGTGTCCTGACGCACACACACACCCTCACCTCCCAGTGTCCTGACGCGCACACACCCTCACCTCCCAGTGTCCTGACGCACACACACCTTCACCTCCCAGTGTCCTGACGCGCACACACACACACACCTCCCAGTGTCCTGACACACACACACCCTCACCTCCCAGTGTCCTGACGCACACGCACACCCTCACCTCCCAGTGTCCTGACGCACACGCACACCCTCACCTCCCAGTGTCCTGACGCGCACACACCCTCACCTCCCAGTGTCCTGACGCACACGCACACCCTCACCTCCCAGTGTCCTGACGCACACCCTCACCTCCCAGTGTCCTGACGCACGCGCACACCCTCACCTCCCAGTGTCCTGACGCACACACACCCTCACCTCCCAGTGTCCTGACACACACACACACACACCCTCACCTCCCAGTGTCCTGACGCACACACACCCTCACCTCCCAGTGTCCTGACGCACACACACCTTCACCTCCCAGTGTCCTGACGCACACACACACCTCCCAGTGTCCTGACACACACACACCTCCCAGTGTCCTGACACACACACACCCTCACCTCCCAGTGTCCTGACGCGCACACACCCTCACCTCCCAGTGTCCTGACGCACACGCACACCCTCACCTCCCAGTGTCCTGACGCACACGCACACCCTCACCTCCCAGTGTCCTGACGCACACGCACACCCTCACCTCCCAGTGTCCTGACGCACACCCTCACCTCCCAGTGTCCTGACGCACACCCTCACCTCCCAGTGTCCTGACGCACACCCTCACCTCCCAGTGTCCTGACACACACCCTCACCTCCCAGTGTCCTGACGCACACACACACCCTCACCTCCCAGTATCCTGACGCACACACACACCCTCACCTCCCAGTATCCTGACGCACACACACACCCTCACCTCCCAGTATCCTGACGCACACACACACCCTCACCTCCCAGTGTCCTGACGCACACACACACCCTCACCTCCCAGTGTCCTGACGCGCACACACCCTCACCTCCCAGTGTCCTGACGCACACACACACCCTCACCTCCCAGTGTCCTGACGCGCACACCCCCTCACCTCCCAGTGTCCTGACGCACGCACCCCCTCACCTCCCAGTGTCCTGACGCACACCCTCACCTCCCAGTGTCCTGACGCACACACACACCCTCACCTCCCAGTATCCTGACGCACACACACACCCTCACCTCCCAGTGTCCTGACGCACACACACACCCTCACCTCCCAGTGTCCTGACGCACACGCACACCCTCACCTCCCAGTGTCCTGACGCACACACCCTCACCTCCCAGTGTCCTGACGCACACACCCTCACCTCCCAGTGTCCTGACACACACCCTCACCTCCCAGTGTCCTGACGCACACGCACCCCCTCACCTCCCAGTGTCCTGACACACACCCTCACCTCCCAGTGTCCTGACGCACACACACCCTCACCTCCCAGTGTCCTGACACACACACCCTCACCTCCCAGTGTCCTGACACACACACACACACACCCCCTCACCTCCCAGTGTCCTGACGCACACGCACACCCTCACCTCCCAGTGTCCTGACACACACACACCCCCTCACCTCCCAGTGTCCTGACGCACACGCACCCTCACCTCCCAGTGTCCTGACGCACACACACCCTCACCTCCCAGTGTCCTGACGCACACGCACCCTCACCTCCCAGTGTCCTGACGCACACACACCCTCACCTCCCAGTGTCCTGACGCACACACACCCTCACCTCCCAGTGTCCTGACACACACCCTCACCTCCCAGTGTCCTGACACACACGCACACCCTCACCTCCCAGTGTCCTGACGCACGCACCCCCTCACCTCAGTGTCCTGACGCGCACACACACCCTCACCTCCCAGTGTCCTGACGCACACGCACACCCTCACCTCCCAGTGTCCTGACGCGCACACACACCCTCACCTCCCAGTGTCCTGACGCGCACACACCCTCACCTCCCAGTGTCCTGACGCACACACACCTTCACCTCCCAGTGTCCTGACGCACACGCACACCCTCACCTCCCTCCCAGTGTCCTGACGCACACGCACCCCCTCACCTCCCAGTGTCCTGACGCACACCCTCACCTCCCAGTGTCCTGACGCACACGCACCCCCTCACCTCCCAGTGTCCTGACGCACGCACCCCCTCACCTCCCAGTGTCCTGACGCACACCCTCACCTCCCAGTGTCCTGACGCACACGCACCCCCTCACCTCCCAGTATCCTGACGCACACACACCCTCACCTCCCAGTGTCCTGACGCACGCACCCCCTCACCTCCCAGTGTCCTGACACACACCCTCACCTCCCAGTGTCCTGACGCACGCACCCCCTCACCTCCCAGTGTCCTGACGCACGCACCCCCTCACCTCCCAGTGTCCTGACACACACCCTCACCTCCCAGTGTCCTGACGCACACACACCCTCACCTCCCAGTGTCCTGACGCACACACACCCTCACCTCCCAGTGTCCTGACGCACACACACCTTCACCTCCCAGTGTCCTGACGCACACGCACACCCTCACCTCCCAGTGTCCTGACGCGCACACACCCTCACCTCCCAGTGTCCTGACGCGCACACCCCCTCACCTCCCAGTGTCCTGACGCACACGCACCCTCACCTCCCAGTGTCCTGACGCACACACACCCTCACCTCCCAGTGTCCTGACGCACACACACCCTCACCTCCCAGTGTCCTGACGCACACACACCCTCACCTCCCAGTGTCCTGACACACACCCTCACCTCCCAGTGTCCTGACACACACGCACACCCTCACCTCCCAGTGTCCTGACGCACGCACCCCCTCACCTCAGTGTCCTGACGCGCACACACACCCTCACCTCCCAGTGTCCTGACGCACACGCACACCCTCACCTCCCAGTGTCCTGACGCGCACACACCCTCACCTCCCAGTGTCCTGACGCACACACACCTTCACCTCCCAGTGTCCTGACGCACACGCACACCCTCACCTCCCTCCCAGTGTCCTGACGCACACGCACCCCCTCACCTCCCAGTGTCCTGACGCACACACACCCTCACCTCCCAGTGTCCTGACGCACACACACCCTCACCTCCCAGTGTCCTGACGCACACACACCTTCACCTCCCAGTGTCCTGACGCACACGCACACCCTCACCTCCCAGTGTCCTGACGCGCACACACCCTCACCTCCCAGTGTCCTGACGCGCACACCCCCTCACCTCCCAGTGTCCTGACGCACACGCACCCTCACCTCCCAGTGTCCTGACGCACACACACCCTCACCTCCCAGTGTCCTGACGCACACGCACCCTCACCTCCCAGTGTCCTGACGCACACACACCCTCACCTCCCAGTGTCCTGACGCACACACACCCTCACCTCCCAGTGTCCTGACACACACCCTCACCTCCCAGTGTCCTGACACACACGCACACCCTCACCTCCCAGTGTCCTGACGCACGCACCCCCTCACCTCAGTGTCCTGACGCGCACACACACCCTCACCTCCCAGTGTCCTGACGCACACGCACACCCTCACCTCCCAGTGTCCTGACGCGCACACACCCTCACCTCCCAGTGTCCTGACGCACACACACCTTCACCTCCCAGTGTCCTGACGCACACGCACACCCTCACCTCCCTCCCAGTGTCCTGACGCACACGCACCCCCTCACCTCCCAGTGTCCTGACGCACACCCTCACCTCCCAGTGTCCTGACGCACACGCACCCCCTCACCTCCCAGTGTCCTGACGCACGCACCCCCTCACCTCCCAGTGTCCTGACGCACACCCTCACCTCCCAGTGTCCTGACGCACACGCACCCCCTCACCTCCCAGTATCCTGACGCACACACACCCTCACCTCCCAGTGTCCTGACGCACGCACCCCCTCACCTCCCAGTGTCCTGACACACACCCTCACCTCCCAGTGTCCTGACGCACGCACCCCCTCACCTCCCAGTGTCCTGACGCACGCATTCCCTCACCTCCCAGTGTCCTGACACACACCCTCACCTCCCAGTGTCCTGACGCACACACACCCTCACCTCCCAGTGTCCTGACGCACACACACCCTCACCTCCCAGTGTCCTGACGCACACACACCTTCACCTCCCAGTGTCCTGACGCACACGCACACCCTCACCTCCCAGTGTCCTGACGCGCACACACCCTCACCTCCCAGTGTCCTGACGCGCACACCCCCTCACCTCCCAGTGTCCTGACGCACACGCACCCTCACCTCCCAGTGTCCTGACGCACACACACCCTCACCTCCCAGTGTCCTGACGCACACGCACCCTCACCTCCCAGTGTCCTGACGCACACACACCCTCACCTCCCAGTGTCCTGACGCACACACACCCTCACCTCCCAGTGTCCTGACACACACCCTCACCTCCCAGTGTCCTGACACACACGCACACCCTCACCTCCCAGTGTCCTGACGCACGCACCCCCTCACCTCAGTGTCCTGACGCGCACACACACCCTCACCTCCCAGTGTCCTGACGCACACGCACACCCTCACCTCCCAGTGTCCTGACGCGCACACACACCCTCACCTCCCAGTGTCCTGACGCGCACACACCCTCACCTCCCAGTGTCCTGACGCACACACACCTTCACCTCCCAGTGTCCTGACGCACACGCACACCCTCACCTCCCTCCCAGTGTCCTGACGCACACGCACCCCCTCACCTCCCAGTGTCCTGACGCACACCCTCACCTCCCAGTGTCCTGACGCACACGCACCCCCTCACCTCCCAGTGTCCTGACGCACACGCACCCCCTCACCTCCCAGTGTCCTGACGCACACGCACCCCCTCACCTCCCAGTATCCTGACGCACACACACCCTCACCTCCCAGTGTCCTGACGCACGCACCCCCTCACCTCCCAGTGTCCTGACACACACCCTCACCTCCCAGTGTCCTGACGCACGCACCCCCTCACCTCCCAGTGTCCTGACGCACGCACCCCCTCACCTCCCAGTGTCCTGACGCACACACACCTTCACCTCCCAGTGTCCTGACGCACACGCACACCCTCACCTCCCAGTGTCCTGACGCACACCCTCACCTCCCAGTGTCCTGACGCACGCACCCCCTCACCTCCCAGTGTCCTGACGCGCACACACACCCTCACCTCCCAGTGTCCTGACGCACACACACACCCTCACCTCCCAGTGTCCTGACGCACGCACACCCTCACCTCCCAGTGTCCTGACGCACACACACACCCTCACCTCCCAGTGTCCTGACGCACGCACCCCCTCACCTCCCAGTGTCCTGACACACACACACACACCCTCACCTCCCAGTGTCCTGACACACACACACCCTCACCTCCCAGTGTCCTGACACACACACACACACCCTCACCTCCCAGTGTCCTGACGCACACGCACACCCTCACCTCCCAGTGTCCTGACGCACACCCTCACCTCCCAGTATCCTGACGCACACACACACCCTCACCTCCCAGTGTCCTGACGCGCACACACCCTCACCTCCCAGTGTCCTGACGCACACACACACCCTCACCTCCCAGTGTCCTGACGCACACGCACACCCTCACCTCCCAGTGTCCTGACACACACCCTCACCTCCCAGTGTCCTGACGCACACACCCTCACCTCCCAGTGTCCTGACACACACCCTCACCTCCCAGTGTCCTGACACACACCCTCACCTCCCAGTGTCCTGACACACACACACACCCTCACCTCCCAGTGTCCTGACGCACGCACCCCCTCACCTCAGTGTCCTGACGCGCACGCACACCCTCACCTCCCAGTGTCCTGACGCGCACGCACACCCTCACCTCCCAGTGTCCTGACGCGCACACACCCTCACCTCCCAGTGTCCTGACGCGCACACACCCTCACCTCCCAGTGTCCTGACGCACACACACCCTCACCTCCCAGTGTCCTGACGCGCACACACCCTCACCTCCCAGTGTCCTGACACACACACACCCTCACCTCCCAGTGTCCTGACACACACGCACACCCTCACCTCCCAGTGTCCTGACGCACACACCCTCACCTCCCAGTGTCCTGACGCACGCACCCCCTCACCTCCCAGTGTCCTGACGCACACACCCTCACCTCCCTCCCAGTGTCCTGACGCACGCACACCCTCACCTCCCTCCCAGTGTCCTGACGCACACACACCCTCACCTCCCAGTGTCCTGACGCACGCACCCCCTCACCTCCCAGTGTCCTGACGCACACCCTCACCTCCCTCCCAGTGTCCTGACGCACACACACCCTCACCTCCCAGTGTCCTGACACACACCCTCACCTCCCAGTGTCCTGACACGCACCCTCACCTCCCAGTGTCCTGACGCACACACACCTTCACCTCCCAGTGTCCTGACGCACACGCACACCCTCACCTCCCTCCCAGTGTCCTGACGCACACACACACACCCCCTCACCTCCCAGTGTCCTGACGCACACACACACCCTCACCTCCCAGTGTCCTGACACACACGCACCCCCTCACCTCCCAGTGTCCTGACGCACACACACACCCTCACCTCCCAGTGTCCTGACGCGCACACACACCCTCACCTCCCAGTGTCCTGACGCACACACACACCCTCACCTCCCAGTGTCCTGACGCACACACACCTTCACCTCCCAGTGTCCTGACGCACACGCACACCCTCACCTCCCTCCCAGTGTCCTGACGCACACGCACCCCCTCACCTCCCAGTGTCCTGACGCACACACCCTCACCTCCCAGTGTCCTGACGCACACACACACCCTCACCTCCCAGTGTCCTGACACACACACACCCTCACCTCCCAGTGTCCTGACGCACGCACACCCTCACCTCCCAGTGTCCTGACGCACACACCCTCACCTCCCAGTGTCCTGACACACACACACACACCCTCACCTCCCAGTGTCCTGACACACACCCTCACCTCCCAGTGTCCTGACACACACACACACCCTCACCTCCCAGTGTCCTGACACACACGCACACCCTCACCTCCCAGTGTCCTGACACACACACACACCCTCACCTCCCAGTGTCCTGACACACACACACACCCTCACCTCCCAGTGTCCTGACGCACGCACCCCCTCACCTCAGTGTCCTGACGCGCACGCACACCCTCACCTCCCAGTGTCCTGACGCGCACGCACACCCTCACCTCCCAGTGTCCTGACGCGCACACACCCTCACCTCCCAGTGTCCTGACGCGCACACACCCTCACCTCCCAGTGTCCTGACGCGCACACACCCTCACCTCCCAGTGTCCTGACGCACACACACCCTCACCTCCCAGTGTCCTGACGCGCACACACCCTCACCTCCCAGTGTCCTGACACACACACACCCTCACCTCCCAGTGTCCTGACGCACACACCCTCACCTCCCAGTGTCCTGACGCACGCACCCCCTCACCTCCCAGTGTCCTGACGCACACCCTCACCTCCCAGTGTCCTGACACGCACCCTCACCTCCCAGTGTCCTGACGCACACCCTCACCTCCCTCCCAGTGTCCTGACGCACACACACCCTCACCTCCCAGTGTCCTGACACACACCCTCACCTCCCAGTGTCCTGACACGCACCCTCACCTCCCAGTGTCCTGACGCACACACACCTTCACCTCCCAGTGTCCTGACGCACACGCACACCCTCACCTCCCTCCCAGTGTCCTGACGCACACACACACACCCCCTCACCTCCCAGTGTCCTGACGCACCCCCTCACCTCCCAGTGTCCTGACGCACGCACACCCTCACCTCCCAGTGTCCTGACGCGCACACACACCCTCACCTCCCAGTGTCCTGACACACACGCACCCCCTCACCTCCCAGTGTCCTGACGCACACACACACCCTCACCTCCCAGTGTCCTGACGCGCACACACACCCTCACCTCCCAGTGTCCTGACGCACACACACACCCTCACCTCCCAGTGTCCTGACGCACACACACCTTCACCTCCCAGTGTCCTGACGCACACGCACACCCTCACCTCCCAGTGTCCTGACGCACACGCACACCCTCACCTCCCTCCCAGTGTCCTGACGCACACGCACCCCCTCACCTCCCAGTGTCCTGACGCACACACCCTCACCTCCCAGTGTCCTGACGCACACACACACCCTCACCTCCCAGTGTCCTGACACACACACACCCTCACCTCCCAGTGTCCTGACGCACACACACACCCTCACCTCCCAGTGTCCTGACGCACGCACACCCTCACCTCCCAGTGTCCTGACGCACGCACACCCTCACCTCCCAGTGTCCTGACGCACACCCTCACCTCCCAGTGTCCTGACGCACACGCACACCCTCACCTCCCAGTGTCCTGACGCACACCCTCACCTCCCAGTGTCCTGACGCATGAAGACTCTCAAGGTTATTTGCCTAATGTCTAAAGCACGCGAGTCCAGATGCAAAATGACCAAATTTATCACCGTCAACTTAAAGACTGCAGTGTATTTGATGTAGGGAAGTATGGGCAGGATGTATTAGGTGAATCGTAATTGTGTGTATATGAAATGTAGCTTAAAACACCAAGACTGGTGAAGGAGGCACACTGTTTATTGATCACCAACCGAGGAAACTGAAGCCATGATTGGGTCAAAAAGATCATATTTCTCAAAGGCTTTGGGCTTGAACAAAGTGTTAAGTTTGTTGTGCAAGTACCGTAAGGTTACAGAGAGATTACACAGAGACAAGAGTATACATCAAGACAAAGTTAATACACAAAGCACCCATATATAATATATAATATATACATACACACACACACACTCGCGCGCGCACACACACCAGTAAAATGCATTACAAGGATTCTCACTGTGCATAGCATATAGATACAAAAGTCTAATGCAATACTGAAGGCCAAAGGTGTGTCGGGCGTCTGTGGCAGCACAGTGCACGTTTTGCTATAGACATTTGGGTTTGTTCAAGTTTACATTTTGGGCCTCCAGCCACTGATGAACTGCATGAGTTTCTTCACCTGTAGTTTGCTTAGCTTAAAGTCCTCAGACAGAATCTCCTCCGTTAGCTGCAGGAGCAAATTACCGTCGATTTTCTCTCTGGCGAACAACGCGACCACGTCCTCCGACATGCCTATGAACCGCAGACACTTCCACACCTCCTCGATGGAAAGACCCGCCAGGTCGCCGGGCGGTTGCCACGGCAGCCCTGCCACAACCGGTCCGGAGGGAGCGGTGCCGCCGTGCGACGTCTCGGGCGAGCAGCTTGGTGGGCGGAGCTCCGTGGCCGCGCACGTCCCGTCTTTCTTACAGTCGTTGGATTTCGGGGTTCTTGGTGGCAATATGGGGCAGGACCGGCTTTGCTTAGTGTTACATTCCTTGGTGGGCGTGTCTCTGTACATTTCCAGGCTGTAACTTGTAGATTTAGTACAAACCTGGGCAGGCGGCTCTGCCGTTTTGGAGGCGGAGCCGCTCTCTAGTCCCTCCCCCTTGTCGAAGAGTTCTGAGGCACACGCCTTCGGGGTGGCGGGGGTCCTTTTCCTCGGGTAGCTGGAGTAACTGCGGCACTGAGCGGAAGGGAACTCCTCCCCCTTGTGGGAGTCGCCCCCGCAGAAGTCGTTGGGCCAGGACAGGCGCGTGAGGGCGGCGTCCCTGGGCGGGCCGAGGCAGGGGTGCGGCCCGGTGCCGCCCTCGCCCGGGTCCGCTCGGCTCCAGCCACACGGGTAGCAGGTGTGGTTCGGCTCATCTGCGTCTCGCGGAGACTCGCCCTCTCCTCCTCTGCGGAAACACGAGGGGCGGGGCTAAATCACAACCAGGCGCTCAGGGAGCTGGTGCGGGCGGCGGGGTACTCACATGTTGTGCAGGCCTGAGGAGTAGTACGACAGGGAGGGGCTGGGGGAGCGCGTGTCTGTCTGCCGGGGTTTGGTGGGGGGGTACGGCCCCCCACCACCACAGCTGGGAGCCGACTGCTTGGAGCTCCTCGGAGGAATGGGAGGAGCGTTCAATAACCGACACTCCTCCCGCACCTGCACACAGCAGGAAGACGCATGAAAAACCTTCATATTGTTGATCGTTTTTCTACTCCCACCTCTGAAATGTTTCTATAAAAGGAAATTCATTCTTTCACACAAACAGCTGACAGAGACATCTGAATATGAAATGAATTCTCTTTCTGTTGGGTTTTGTTCTCTCTCCCTCTCTCAATATAATGCTACCTTTATATGAGAATGTCAATGATTCCTGACCACAGTGACCACATTCAGCTTATGGTAAGGCATGGTTACAAGATCCTTAATGACTGGTCTTGAAACATTTCTACAAATGATATGAAATACAGAGATGCTCAGATAAACAAATAATAAATGTCTGGATCTGGGTGTAACTACCTGGGAACACAGAATCTGACAAGATGACACAGGTTAGATGATTCTTTTTTCCTCAATATCCTTCCTTCCGCTAACGTATGTTGGGTGGCATTAAAAGGAGATTTGCTGCAGTTCCCCACAGCGAGGAGTCGACGTCTGGAGTGAGACTCGCTCTACCAGATGACAATGACGGTTTTGCTCCACTATTATTTGGTAAACAAAATCCTGCCCTCGTGTTGCTACACGCTTCTCTCCAGTAATTACCACAAGTTCCTTTGGTTTGTTTGGGTTATTCTTCCCCTCCCTAAACGGTGAACAACAGCGAGATTTATGAATGCTCGTCGTCAGGACCTCACATCTTTACGGTCTGATTTCAGTCTGATACTCAGAATGACTGAAAGATTTACTAAGTCAGATATTTAAGAGATACGTAGACACCACAAATTCAGGTGTAGTGTATATTTCAAGCAATACATAAGCAATAACAAATATTTGCAATTATACTTTACAGTAATCATAATGGCTCTCTTTCTGGAGAAACAGCTCTAACCAGTACAAGTGGACAACTTAATAGATTGGAGCAAATCACGTTTAAACACCCCAGAGAGAAATGGGTCATTGATGGGCATGCACTGAAATATTATACTATTTCTACAAGCTGTGTTTCAGCTGAGTCTCTGATCAAACTCTGACCACCAACCATTTAAACTCCTTTGAAAGGTTCAACCGTCTGGTCAATGTACGAGGTAAAGTGAACAAAATGGAATCTGTTCACAGCCAGCGTACTCACAGCTTCGGACTTTGGAGGCACGGGGGGTGGAGGTAGACTGACATCTGCGCTGAGCAGGACGCTAGCGGGTGCCGTGCCGGGGTACAGCGGGGCGGTGGGGCAGCCGGCCGTGCCGGGCTCGGACGGCTCGCACGCGGGCCCGCGTCTCTTCCCGTGGTCGAGCCACAGCTCCTCGTAAGGCAGGTCCGATTTGCACAGGCCTCCCGGGCTGGACGAGCCGTCCAAAAGCTCCGAAAACAGATAATCGGCGTCTGGCGGTTCGGTGGGCACGTACTCCCCGTACAGGCTCACGCAGCCTTGCAAGTTCACCTCGCTGTTGCCGTGCAGGTTGCTGCCGTAGACGCAGACGGAGAGACGGTGAAACGACTGCGTGAGCTCGTCCCGGGCGGAGCTTAGCGAGCTGGGCAGGTGTGCGTGGGCGGGGCAGCCGTTAGTCCCGCCTCCGCCCCCCTTCTTGGGGCTCTTGCCGTCCTCCGGCCAGTCGGCGCGAACGTCGCGCACGGCCCGCGAGTAGTCGTCGATGTTGAACTGCTCCTGGCAGTAGGTGAACCAGCGGTGGACCACCGTCTCCAGCCAGGCCTCGCCGTGCAGCAGCCCCTCGGGCACCAGCAGCCGGGGCAGGGCGCCCACCCCGGTCCCGCCGGTCCCGCCGGCCTGCAGGGTGAAGTGCACGGGGAGCACCTTGTTGGAGCGCAGCCCGCAGCACACCACCACCGTCTTGGTCTGCACGTTGACCAGCTTGTAGCGGTGGCCCTCGCGGATCACGTGCAGGTCGTGCGGGTTGCGCGGAGGCGTGGCCGGCACCACCACGTTGACGGGCAGCCGCGTCTTCTCCACGATGGCGCGGATGACGTGCTCGCCCTCCTGCATCTGCAGCTCCAGCGGCGAGCACGTGCTGAAGCGGCCGCGGCACTGGAAGGGCAGGCTGACGCTCTCGTTGGTGCGGTGGTTCATGCAAATGAGACACGGCATCTTGCCCCGCCCCAGCCTGCCCATGGAGTTGAGCTTGCCGATGCGCTTGAAGATGGTGTTGAAGCGAGACCTCTCGCGTGACGTCTTGGCGTACAGGATCTCGGCCTGGCCCATGAGGGTCAGCTCGTCCCCCGTGTTCAGCGTGATGTTGTACACCTCCGTGTCCTCGTTGCACTCCCCCGAGGCCATCTGCAGTGGACACGTCAGCACGATCAGCTCATTAAAGGAACTACAAGCTCTACTTCCTCTCCAACGTACCTAAACTTTGTCAATTATTAGCAGTAGCCTTTTCCCCCCTGAGCCAGCTAATAGGATAATGCAGAAATAACCTTTCACTCTAAGACAATGGGACTTTGCATTTTGAAGCAAGCGAAGTCATTGTGAATTCAGCTCGAAGGACAATGGATGCACTGTTTCTGATACTTGGGCCGATCGGCTACGTTATAAGTGAGGGCAGACACTGCAAGTCAAGTCATGGCAGTAACAGAGTACATATAATGAGATTACATATAATACACTTAAAATACAAAACAGCGAACCACAATACATGGTCATTGGAAGACAAAGTACACATACTTCCAAAAGTTAGAACAATTACTTCAAAGATTACATTTAAACACTTAAGGGGGGAGCGTTGCTTAGTGGACGCAGAGAGAATGCCACACCTTTACATTGAAGGTGATTTCCTCCATGACATAGACTCGCTCTGGAAATGCTTTGGCCACCTCCTCCACACTGTTGAAGTACTGCACAGGTTCCCTAATGTCCCTGTCCTGCTCCAGAAGTTTGAACTGGCCTGGTCACAAGGAGAAAGAGCACCACTGGAATTCACATTTCACTACATTATTCACTTGGGTGGGGAAAAAAATCTATTTGGACAAACACACAGATTCACAATGACTTCTGCTCCGATATTTTAGAGAAGAGTAAACAACCTTTTCTTTAGGCTCCTCCCACTTTTCGAGTACTGCTTTAGAGAGTGAAGGAGGAGGAGCTACCCATCACCAGTGTTCTGGTGCATCATTCTGAGCATTATAGTCATATATTTAACATGATAAATGTGAATACGGACGTATGAAACATGAATGTATTTCAGATATGTATTTGTTATATGTAACTGGAGAACAAGAGACAGCCACAATCTGGTTGCGAAGGCAATGCCCACGTTTTTTTCTTTTTTTTGTGTACATATATGCTGTTAACAAATATTAACTTCAAGAACAAGTATATACAAACATTAAGAAGAAATACAGTACGGGGAGTCCTATTGTATTGACCAGCTTCTCATTTTGCCTAATTCGTTCTGTTTTATTTAGCCCTTGCGAATATTATCACATCTCCATATTTCTTTACACCATAAAAGAGTTTATGTATTTGAAGGCCACAGAGAGAAAAAGCGGTAGTGCTACACAATGCAGACCACAACAGAGTGACTGGCCTCACCCTCATAATGAACGGGGATCTCGATTTTCGGTCCGATGACATAATGGCCCTCCTCCAGGCTGTGTGCGGTGATGGTGGTCCACTGCCGGCATGAATGAATCAAGAGGTAGTCATTTTCTCTTAGCCCTTCCACAGACTCCCCTGGAGAGAAAGACAAGCCTGTCACTTATCTACATCAATATGGAAATACGATCGTATCCGCATGGTAGGTTAGCCAGGTAGTAAAGACACACAACATGCAGTGTCTTCATAGACCTCATAATATAGGTGCAAAAAGGTGTAGAATCACTGATCTGCAGCAGAGGAAGATACAGACCTTTCATGTTATTACATTACCAAGGTATTAATTTGCCAGTTGTCCCTTCTCAAATAAATGCTCTGAGAAGTCATTTAAAATGTAACAGTATTTACAGTCATCTACAGGAATCTGGAATCTACAGTCATTCATACAGTGAACTTTTCTTAAACATATCCTATTCTCCTTAGTTGAGTAGTTACAACCAGACTGAATTATTGTCTCCAGGACAGTGGGGTGTCATTGGGCAGGTTGCTGAGAGTCCTTATTAATGCACATTAGCAACTATTAATCAGACTTTATATGTATGCCATCAGGAGACAATAAATCAGTGTTTATTAAGTTTTGTCAGATTTTAAAGAGACGTGCGTTTAAAGCCACCAGAAGAAACGACAGGTGAGGAGTCACAGTGTCCATCTAACACTCGTGTTGTGGGTTTGATGGTTCAACACTGTTGAGATGTTGCTGTACCGGACACAGCTAGTTAGCTCGGGTGGGTTTTACAAATACAGGTCGGCAGCAGCTCGCAGCAGGTCGGAGGGTCGCGGCTGGTCTGGCGTTCACTCACAGTACAACTAACCTGGCGGGTTTGTTCATAACTCATAACAGTTATGTGGTGGTGGCACGTTTTATCTCTTACTAGAAACGAAAAGTTCAAATTTAAGGCTAAATTGACAACGCAACTACCTGATGTCAAACTGCTGCCGTGTCAATGCCAAGCTAGCTGGCTATCTAGTTAACATCGGCTAACCAGCTAGCTCGCGCGCTAATGCTCTCGCGCTAACGCTCGCGCGCTAACGCTAGCTGGCTGGCTAGCCGTGCGGGTTCCCAGTACCGCCGCCGCTCCACATTACTGAAGAGTTGTGAGCAAGTTTTCGCCAGCAGGTTCCAGACCACCCGAACACCCAAGAGCGCCGAAAAGACCGAACCGGACAGACGACTGCAGTTAAACTGGCGTGAACTCGCAGTAAATCTCACCGTTGTCCAACTTCACGATTTGCGGGAGTCTGTAGGCGCTGACCAGGCGCTCCAGGGGCAGAGTAGTGGAGCTCCAGGTTACGTCCTTTAAACTGTTGTACAGCAGAGAGCCCAGGTCCATGTTAGCGCCCCCGCCCGCCGCCGCGTTCATCCGCGGTGAGCAGTGGCTGGTTCATGGAGGAAGCTTCTTCGGAGGCTGTTTTGTTTATTTAAAGGCAGTCGTGGTCTGCAGCGGAGCCATGTCAGCCTCACTGTCTATTTACACTGACAGGAAATGCCATGAATCTCCAACCATAGAGATCTGAGCTGGAAACGTAATGAATCTCCAACCATAGAGATCTGAGCTGGAAACGGTGTGAATCTCCAACCATAGAGATCTGAGCTGGAAACGTAATGAATCTCCAACCATAGAGATCTGAGCTGGAAACGCTGTGAATCTCCAACCATAGAGATCTGAGCTGGAAACGTAATGAATCTACAACCATAGAGATCTGAGCTGGAAACGTAATGAATCTCCAACCATAGAGATCTGAGCTGGAAACGCTGTGAATCTCCAACCATAGAGATCTGAGCTGGAAACGTAATGAATCTACAACCATAGAGATCTGAGCTGGAAACGTAATGAATCTACAACCATAGAGATCTGAGCTGGAAACGCTGTAAATCTCTAACCACAGAGATCTCAGCTGGAAACGCCGTGAATCTCCAACCATAGAGATCTGAGCTGGGAACGCCGTTTCCTCCTCCACGGTTGCTCAGGCAACCATCACCATGTTGACTGATAGAGCCCAGCAAAGTAAACCCAAAGTCTTTAGCCTACAGCCCTGAACATTGCTCAGTAGATATCACCTTATTTTAATTAAAGTAATTAGGTTGGTAGCCGGGATTTACACATAAAAAATTGGTGTGTGGTGTTTGTAAAGAAAAAAACCCCAAACAAACAAACAAACAAAAAAACTGTAGACCCTTGAAAGGTCAAATAAAATTGAATGGAGAAAAGTACTGTATCCAAATGCATAGCTGGCACTGGTTACACCACTTCCACTCATACCACTTCCTCAGAGCAGGGCTAGTCTTGAGTTCAGTTTCAGGTTGTCATCAGCTAGAAGGGAAGCTGTCAGTAAGGCACCAGCAGCTGAGCAAACATGTCCTTTGTGAATTCTTTACGCCAGTGGGCAGAGGCGGTGCAGCTCTCGGAGAAGGGTGACACGGCCTCTGCTCTGCAAACATTCCTGAAGATAGAGGACAAGACATCTAAAATTGCCTTCAACATTGGATGTCTCCTTCTGAGCAATGACGACCTCGATGCTGCTGAAAAGGTGGACATTTCAAATGTTTTCATTTTGACACTAGCTGCCCCTGTAAGTTATTGGGTGATTACTGAACCACTATGATTAGTGAATGAAGTGAATCATTGTATAGTTTAATGTATACCTCAAAACCTTAGTGCAGCTTAAAATGATGTATGTTTAAAAGAAAAAAGGAAGTAAAAGTTTTCAGTTTAAAAAGAGGAAACTGATTTTCTCTTTCAAAGGCGTTTGACAGCAGCATCGGCAAGGATGAACATTTGGCTGTTGCATTTTTTCAAAGGGGAATTACATTCTACAAAAAAGAAAAGTAAGACATCAGATCTTATTGAATAATATACCATGTTGAGCTTCAACAAATGAAAAAGAATAAATACATTATGGCTTTATGGGGAATGTTGTAATGTCCAGGAAATGGATCAGCTACACTGTTGTAAAGCACATTTCCCTTTTATTGGGCTTATATGAAACAAGTATCTTATTTATTATTCATTAATGAGTATCTTATTTACAAGTATCTTATTTACATGTACAAATATGACTGAAGGTTTGAGGAATCCCTAATGGATTTCCAGCAAGCTCTTAAGGAGCTTAGAGGGAACCAGTTGATAGACTACAAACCTCTTGGACTGAGGTATAAACTTTATGCTTGCGAGGTAAGAATTTGGAAAATAATGCTGTTGCTTAATTAATCAACCATATGCCTTGTGTTGTGTCTACGCCTAATAAGATGTTTGCTGAATGTTTTACTGAAAATGAGATACTAACAAAGTCTTAGCATTTAATGAATCTTGTTTTCTAATTCAATTTTCATTGGTTTTCAAAGATTTACATATACAAAAACAAGATCAATCTCTGTAGCGATCACATCGAAGGGTTACGCAAAACAAACAAACAAAAGTAATGTATTCACATGGAGTAACTGATGATGTCATAGTATTGTATAAAACAGTGTTTTAATAGCCATCTGTCTATTCAGGTGCAGCACAACATTGGCCTGGTCCATGCCACTCTGAGCAGGTGGGAGAAAGCCCAAGAAAACCTTCTTATAGCTCTTAACCTCCGTACAGAAACCAAATTTGGGTACATTGACCAGGCCATGGAATCCATTCTGGTTGGTTAATCTAATATAAATCGTTCTGAAACATGACTCACATTTTGCTACAATTGTACTTGTGTTGTTTTTACTTTGGTTTAGGTTTTTTCCCTCTTACTGTGAAATGAAATATAAGAGAGCATTCAACATTTTTTGAGGCATATTTCCTGGGCTTGTGAAACGATTTCTGTTTGGGGAACTTAAAGATGTTGCATCATGGGAAGGTTATGTGGGCTCCAGATGTTACAAAGTGAATTCCACATGATATAACCATATTCATTCTGACTGAAGTAATCAAATACTGTTTTTAAACATTTCTAGCTTTACAGTGAGGAAAATAAGTACAGTTCTTCCACTTAGAAATCATGGAGGGGTCTGAAATTTTCATCTTAGGTGGCATGTCCACTGACATGAAAAAACACCCAGAAATCACAATGTATGATTTTTAAATAATTTGTGTGTTACTGCTGCAAATGAGTATTTGAACACAGGTTTGCACACACTGCAGCAGGGATTTTAGCCCATTCCTCCACACAGATCTTCTCCAGATCAGCCAGGTTTCTTGGCTGTTTGAGCCGGAGTTTGAGCTCCCTACAAAGATTTTCTATAGGGTTTAGGTCCAGAGACTAGGCCACTCCAGAACCTTGATATGTTTCTTACGGAGCCACTCCTTGGTTATCCTGGATGTGTGCTTTGGGTCATTGTCATGTTGAAAGACCCAGCCACGACCCACCTTCAATGCTCTAACTGAGGGAAGGAGGTTGTTCCCCAAAATCTCGCAATACATGGCCCCGTTCATCTCCTTAATATCAAATCAAATTTTATTTATATAGCTTTGTCATAAAGCAGCTTTTCAAGTGTCTGAGTCCAAGCCCCCAGTGAGCAAGCCAAGGGCGACAGTGGCAAGGAAAACCTCCCTAAGAGCATGAGGAAGAAACCTTGAGAGGAACCAAGACTCAGGGGGGGGGACCCATCCTCCTCTGGCCGACGCCAGTCACCATGACAACAATTTAAAGAGCGAGAGAGAAAAAAAGGAAAAGATGAGAGATAAAGTCTATCTACAGTGCAGTCTTCCTGTCCCATTTGCAGAAAAACACCCCCAAACCATGATGCTTCTACCCCCATGATTCACAGTAGGGATGGTGTTTTTGGGACGGTACTCATCATTCTTTGTCCTCCAAACACGGCGAGTGGAATTAAGACCAATAAGTTTTATTTTGGTCTCATCTGACCACAGAACTTTCTCCCATGACTACTCTGGATCATCTAAATCAGGGGTGGCCAACCCGCGGCTCGCGAGCCGCATGCGGCTCTTTGCCTGGTTTCATGCGGCTCCCCAGCCGGTCCGCGGGCTCACCTGCACAAACGGGGCGACACACTGCTACATTTTCGTGGTGCGCGGTTAGTTTACAAGCCTAGCGAGCTGCTAATACTTTTAAAACCGGTGTAGTGGAAAACACGCATTTGACTGTCTTCACAGCTAATAATTTACACCCCCCATGTGCACTCGCCCATGTACGATGTGGCTCTTTGCCGTAACACAGTAAGAAAAGTGGCTCTTGGTCTATGACGGGTTGGCCACCCCTGATCTAAATGGTCATGGGTGAACTTAAGACGGGCCTGGACGTGTGCTGATTTAAGTAGGAGAAACTTCTGTACCATACATGACTTTAAACTATGACATCTTAGTGTATTACCCACAGTAACCCTGGAAACAGTGGTGCCAGCTCTTTTCAGGTCATTGAGCAGCTCCTCCCATGTAGTTCTGGGCTGATTCCTCATCTTTCTTAGGATCATTGCTACATCACAAGGTGAGATCTTACATGGAGCCCCAGTACGAGGGAGATTTACAGTCATGTTTAGCTTCTTCCATTTTCTAATAATTGCTCCAACAGTTGATATTTTTTCTCTAAGCCACTTGGCAATTGTCCCATTGCCCTTTCCAGCCTTGTGGAGGTCTACGATGTTGTCTCTGGTGTCTTTGAACAGCTCTTTGGTCTTAGCCATGTTAGTAGTTGGAGTCTTACTGATTGTGTTGGGTGGACAGGTGTCTTTATGCAGCTAACCAACTCAAACAGGTACTTCTAATTTAGGGCCAGAATTTTTGCTGATTGACAGGTGTTCAAATACTTATTTGCAGCAGTAACACACAAATGGATAATTAAAAAACCATACATTGTGATCTTTAATAAGATTATGTCTCTCACAGTGGACGTGCACCTAAGATGAAGATCTCAGACCCCTCCATGATTTATAAGTGGGAGAACTTGTAAAGTCTCAGGTGTGAGAAATACATGTGTGAGAATAACCATTTCCAAGTGAGTGTTGCTTTCAATATCAGCGATTCATGTGATGTTACTGCCTTTTTCATATGCAGAAACAGAAGCTCTTCTCTTTGGTAGTGATTCCAAAAGGATTGCTGTTCAAACCCAATAAGCAATATGTGGCAGAGCTTGAGACAAAGGACTACCTTGGAAAAGCCAAGGTACCCAAAGAAGGCACCACATTTCACATCTTAATATGCTCAATAACCTGGAAAATGAAACATTTCCCTACAGTGCCAGTATGAGTCTGTCTCTCTCCACAGGTTCTGTCTTCTGTTCTTCCAGCTGATGAGTTCTCCGGTTTTGCTCCTCTGCAGCCGCAGGTGAGTCATTTTCCCAGCCAAGGACTGGGCTGGTCCATTTTACTGGACCCCATCTTCTGACTTTGATGAAACTGAAATAAGAAAACCAAATCCCTGATCGCTTGTGCTGGAAGCTGGACTAGAGAAAAATGTGAACCACCTGTTGCTCCCTGAGGATGGAAAATACTGCTGTAGTGGACCCCAGACCCAGTGACTAAAATGATGGTACCTATTGCACAACTAGATACTGGGTGTTAACTGGTAACACTGGGGAGAAAAATGAGATACGATTCTTCAACCATTTCTCATAATCTCTGATTACATTTGAATGTTTTTTTAATGAGGCACTAGTCTTTACTGGTTTCCGTTTACAGTTATAGAGGTTAGCATGAGCAGGTATACTAACGCCTTAACATGTGCTTAGCAGTTAAGAGTTTTGCTTATACAGTTGAATCAGTGATGGTTGCATAATTTTACCACATTAATGTGGCTATCAACTAGCTGACCAGATCGCTTCATAAAGATGTTTCCAGATGAGGGACCCATGTGATCCTCCATTCACCCCCATCCACTTTCTATGTACTTGGGTTCCCATCAACACGTCTTTTCTATGAGCAGGTTGATGAAGCACCAGCTGTGCCCAAAGAGCCTGAGGTACTGAGGTAAATCCAGTGTGCTCCATGACATTTTGTTCTGTACCTACAGTGTTCCTACCCCAGACATATGGAGTGGTATTTATAGCGTCTGTTCTTGGGCTCTGCAGGGTGCTTAAAGGTGAACCTCACACTGTTCTGTACGAGTCAATGCCAGAGACAGAAGAGGAGTTAGCCGTGTTGCCAGGCAACATCGTTTTTGTTCTTCAAAGAGGGAACGACAACTGGGCATCTGTAATCTTTAATGGAAGGGTGTGTATGTTTGTCCGGTGATGATTTCTGACTTTATAGAAATATGGATTAGCCACTATTCTTTATACTTTTATAGCCAGAAGATATTTCACTGATGTGGCATTGTGAGTAACCATGTGTTCTCGGACTGTTTGACCCAAATGAAGACACTTACAGCACCGTGTGTGATTTACACATCTATATTTTTGTAAAGCTAGATTTTTCATGCTTTATTGGGAGTAAAGGCACGTTTGGGTCTTCTACTGTAGTTTATTGTTAATAAATAATGTCATTAACTGAAACACGTGGCCATCCTGTTAAGTAAGGGACATTTATGACTCATCCATGGGGTGACTTATTTACAGAAATGTGTTCTTTCAGCTACAAAGCATAAAATATTTCTTATATGTTGTGGAAATGTCTACAGTAAACATCTTATCAAAACAAACACCATAACATATTTATATTCAAATTTAGTTTTAAGCACAGCAATTAATTTCCTTTGCTTTTGTATTATTTCCAGAGAGGGCTTGTTCCATATAATTACCTCGAACCACTGGCTTCAAAAATAGTGCAGGTAAGTGTCCTTTTGAAATGCTACTTTCCTTACAGTAAACAAACCAGAATTTGCTTATGCTAAAGAAAAAAAACTTGTACAGAAAATGAAGCAGGATTAATACTGGTAGTGAAGCAGTGTACAGATAATGAAAGGTTCCTTTCTGCATTTCTCAGATGTAACTAATAAAACTTAATACACTAGCTCAGTGGTTTCCAAAGTGGGGGGCGCCCCCTAGGTGGGGTGCGGAGCTATTGCAGGGGGGCACCGAGCTTGGAAGTAAAACATGTGCAGTTATGCACGTGTCAATATGGGGGGGGGTGCAAAAATATTCTCATCTACTAAAGGGGGGCATGGCAGAAAATGTTTGGGAACGACTGCACTAGCTAAAGATGGCATACAAATACTGCCACCAGCAGTTAGTAGCTTATATATCAAGTACGAAAAGGTACTGAGAAAGATACTTCTCAACCTGTATGCACTTTGACATTTCAACCACTCCTGAAATAACATTACTAGAAAAAAAAACCACCTATTAGAAAAAAAACCACCTATGTTTGTACCAGTGTGTTTAAAAATATCAATAACAATCTCTGTTCAGCAGAATACACCATCAAACAGTGATGCAGAGATACCAGCCCCACCTCAAAGAGCAGCTCCCAGCAAACCAGTGCGTAACGCAGGCCTGGGGCGGTGAAGACATACATCATTCACCACTCTCTAAGAAACTCAACCAATGTTAAACAACCTACATAGACAAAACATTCGCCAAAGCCAGCACCAAACATTTATGTTTACTTACTCACTGAGATGTAATTGGTCTTTGAATTGTGATTAATTCTGACGTTTTCCTCTTAGACAAAGGATCCTAAGGTTTTCTCCGGGTGCATTGTGAAAGTGCACTTCATGTTTACCATAGCGATCTACGTCACACCAGGCCAACCATTAAAAGCCATCCTCGAGACCATCAGTACCAAACTCAAGCTGCCTGCCTCTGTACTTACGCTAAGGTACAACCATTACACAACAGCCAGTACTGGGCATGCACATTCATCCCACAGCCAGACTTGCAGTGTGCAATTACAAAGTTGGACCGCACCGTTGCTTTTGTTCACTCGTGTCTATGGTAGCTACGCCAAGCCTGGATCCAGTGAGAACGTCCCCGTTGAAGAATCAGAGATGGAGGTTTTGTGGAGCTGCGTGAAAGATAACCGTCTGACTCTGTGGTGCTCCACCACACAGGTATCACTTCACATGATCTTACAGCCTTAACCGACTTACAGCTTTGACTCTCTCTGTATTTTTTCACTTCTGATTCACTTGCTTATATTTATATATCTGCGTCATTCAAGCCATTTTCAGTTTTCTTATTCTTAACTCCATCCTGAAATAAATAAACCAGTACTATTACCAGTACATTGTACAGATAAATACAAATAAATAAACCAGTACTATTACCAGTACACATTGTATAGATAAATACAAATTTTGAAGAATTTTGTGACAAATCTCTCATTGCTCCTCTTTGTTCCAGGATAACGCTGTAGCTCAGGAGAAAACGGTGGCTCTGTTCTCTTATGAGCCATCCACACCAGAAGATCTGGAGTTCAGGGAAGGTGACGTCATCACAGTCCTCTCTAGAAGTAAGAACCTTCACAACTGCTTTGAGCTACGCATCACTGCATTCTCACAGCCATGTGATTAAAATTTCATCATGGTCTTTATTTTACACTCCAGTCAATGACGAATGGCTCGAAGGGGAGTGCAACGGGAAGATTGGAATATTTCCATCGTCTTTTGTTGCAGACCATAACAAGAATCAATAAGTTGAGTCATGGCTGAATTAAACACTATTAAACCACAAAAATCTTGTATTTAAGCATCAGTTCTTGAGACATTTACATAGTCATGTGTATGTAATTCGCTTAATTGCTGGATTTCACTCAAATATGATGTATGTTGGAAATAAAATCACATTCATCACCTGTATGTTCTCCTGAATAAAATACCAGACATTCACCACTGCAGATAATGCTGATTTAGTTTTTTGGTATGAAATGACTAAAATTACAAACATATTAAGGTTTGCAAGTGGGATCACAGAGAGCTGGTCACAGGAGATAGACTTATTTCATTTAAATAACTGTTTTTATTACAAATCAGAAATGTCCAGTAGCTGTTTTGGGTAAGACATCACTTGGGCAATCTTACATTTTGGGCGTATAAGATGCAGCTCAGGATACAGCTACTTACTAGCAGCACCTCATGTTTCAGTCCATCATTTCCCTAATGATATTTTAGATGGTTTTAGGTTAATTTAATCAATAGCTAAACATATGCAGACCAATCCTTGGTCACGCCACCCAAAGGAGGGTTTATTAAAGATATCTTGTCCACGTGCACTGTGACGCAGTTGCGCTGACGTGCATTAATGTTCGTGTAACCTTCTAAACAGCCAGTACTGGTTGTTGGTGCGATCAGCTGGGCTCTACTGCGCTCCCTCCTCTTCGTAAGCTATGGCGATACCTCGTCTGCCCTCCACTGCCTTCACCACGGGTGAATCCCCCAGCTTGGGCTCCAAGCCCTGCCAGCTGCGACCAGCCAGGAACGACGCTGCCAGCACGAAAGCAAAAAGACCAGCATTAAACACATCCATTCGACCGTGGTCTATAGACGCAACCGTCTGTGGCTGGATCAAACCATTCCGTGTAGACAACAGGGGAAGCACTACCAAAGATGTTGGGCAAGAACATTAGATTACCACTATTAAATATCTTAGGACTGTCTGAATTAACTATAATAAACTATACTATAATCACTGGTGAACAGTGCCAGGGTGCCTGATTCAACAGTGAAGCATGTTTGGTTGGTGTGTTACCAACCAGGGAAACTATCAAACTGTTGTGAACCTTCAGCCCTCTGCAGTCAGTGAAATGCACCACTCATTTAAGACATTTAAGTCTTCAGAATTTCCATACAGTCTTTTATCATTAAGCTTAAGCCATGAAGTGTGAAAGCATCTGAACCGATCTCAGAAGTCTTTACCTGCGGTACTTGTGTTAGCTATGGTCAACGTCTGATTCCTGACGACCAGTGAGGAAGACGAGGACGTGTTTGGCAGGTCGGAGGAATTTAAACAGGAAGAGCGCAAGGCTCCGGTGATCAGAGACACGTCCGTCACGTCCTCGTCATTAGCAGACTTGTCTGGATTTGGAAAGTCCACATGACTGCTCCCCCCTGTTCGAAATAATGAGGTCAGGACAGTTTCTGACCCTCCAAACTCACTGGCCTCTTTATTAGAGGTCTACTTTATTAGTTACCTGAGGTTAATTATTACAGGTTACTTATTAGTCTGTAAATCTGTTGCCACACACAATCCTTTAAAACATTCACCAATTATCAATTTCTTACTATAGGGTGACTATTAGGAGGACAATATTTCAGTTGTAGACCATCCTTAACACAGCCCCAGCATTGATGTAATGGGTGTTGAGTGGGCTGTGTGAGTATGTTTATCAGTTGTAGACCATCCTTAACACAGCCCCAGCACTGATGTAATGGGTGTTGAGTGGGCTGTGTGAGTACGTTTATCAGTTGTAGACCATCCTTAACACAGCCCCAGCATTGATGTAATGGGTGTTGAGTGGGCTGTGTGAGTATGTTTATCAGTTGTAGACCATCCTTAACACAGCCCCAGCACTGATGTAATGGGTGTTGAGTGGGTTGTGTGAGTATGTTTATCAGTTGTAGACCATCCTTAACACAGCCCCAGCACTGATGTAATGGGTGTTGAGTGGGCTGTGTGAGTGGGTTGTGTGAGTACATTTATCAGGCACAGCAGAGTGACACTGCTGGGTTGAAAGGGGTCCATTTCATTGCTGTAATTCTTGTATTTGTATTATTCCAATAAAAATATAATTAAAAAAAAAGAAAGGGATCCATCAACACCACACAAAAGAAGAAAGAAAAGGAAATCCATGCCAGCAATGAACTTGACACGGCTAAATGAGTAGCGTGTGGCGAACATCTTATGGTCATAACAGAAGGGTCCAAAGATCTACGATCTACAGGGAAGCACATACCAGGGAGAAGGTCTCGGAAGTCTGTGATGTATTCACCATTCCACTCTCGATGCTTGTTACAGGCCACCTCCATCTCGAAGGGCGTCACCACTGGCCTGTAGAACTCACTGGAGTCTAGCAGCGAGTTTTCTGGGCAAGCGACCAACACGTATACATCAATCTCCAAGAAGTTGGCCAGTTTGGGCACGTTGATCTTGCCCATGGCGAAAACATAGCTTTTCTTGCCGGCCTTGCGAATGCAATCTTTCAACTGCTCAATGATGGTCAGGTAGCTGGCCACACCCAGTGTGCCCACCAGGATGCCCACCACGCTGGCATCTTTCGCCCGCTCTATGGCGTAGTAGCGCTTCATCAGAGCTTTGTTTATGTTTATCGACTCGGCTCGGACCAATGACGTGCCAGGGTCGTAAGAACAGAAGGCACAGCGGTTCCACGTCATCATGAAGTTGGTGAGCGTAAGCCCCTCATGGCCAATGTAGAACATACTGTAGTCCTCTACGGTCTTCCCTTCTTTCATACAAAAGTATCTGCCGAATTTACAAACAACCATATCAGCCATGCAGTCTGTGTTATTGCTGTCAGTGAGAGGTCCGTAGACCTGCCCTTGACCACGAGAGTGATCTGCTTTCAGATCAGAGAACACGACGTTGGGATAATCGTCATTTAAGATACTTCTGAGGTCATCTGAGGAAAGAGAACCTATGTTAGAAAAGCTTTTACAATTGCTGATACATATATTGCAGTCAAGTAAAACATCACAGCAAACACAAATGTTGAAAAAGGGTGCACAAAGTTATCCAATGTATTATGTAACATTACAAGAGTTACACATTTTATGTGAAAATCTTCTGTGATAAGTCAAAGTCAAATTTATTTATATAGCGCTTTTTACAACACAATTCAGACATATTTCCTCCATCAGAATGTTCTGTGATCACTTATTAGTGACATTTCCTCCAACAGAATGCTCTATGTGATCAGTCATTAAGACCAATGACCAGTAGGAACCAATGTTAACTGTCATCTGTGTTAACATCCAAGGTAAAGTAAATTACTGCAAACTGAAATGTCAGAGCTGCGATGCAGTGAAACCACACAACTGGCCTACCTATGGCGTGCGAGTAGGTAACGTCATACAGTACGACCACGTGGCTCCCGCCATTGGGAAAGAGCTCTTTGAATATTGCGGCACACCGCTGGACATCGATAGGTCTCCTGCCGAACACGTACATGACGGGCAGTCTTGTGGGCGGGCTGAGACACGATCGGCCGTAGTGCACAACGCACTCAGCTGCAACGTGCTCTGCAGCAACCTCGTCTACACAGCAGCTGAGAGGAAGAGGAAGAGGAAGGTCAGTGACGGTGATGGCGGTGAACTCCAGCCATGTAATGGCAAGAGCTGAACAACGCAAGCACCTCTTACCTGCCATACGAGGTGTCACCTAGGACATAAGTCTTTACTTTGGCTTCCCGCTCGACAGCGGCTGAGACCGTAATGGAATCTACCAGAAGTTCATCAGGAAACTGCAAGGCAGCCTGTGTAGAAGAGTACAAGACAAAAATGCTTTAGATATAATGAGGATAGTAATGATGTTTTTGTGCTTTACTTATTAATCATACAATAAATGTCTTTCATTTTGAATGTCTTTTTGAATGCAGGGCAAGATGACCAGATAGGATTCAGAATGTACATCTTTATGTATTGGGTGAATCACACCCACTGCCTCCTTTCGTTTTACACAGCAGCAGTAAGCAGGTGGATGGGCCTTAGCAAAGGGTCAATTATGAACAGATTACTTAACCAACCATGGAATTATTGACAACTATTAAACTATCAAACCCAGATCATCCATCATAGGCTAAGAAGTACATCACTCTATATTGACATTCATTGGTATTTAGCAAGTATACAGTTGTGATCAAATTTATTCAACCCCCAATGCTGCGAAGGGTTTTATGGAATTCAGTGCACATTTGTAATTGTGTTCATAATGAAATCTTACAAGGACTTGTTAAAGAACTAAATGCAACTAAGATAGCATCAATTTTTTTTGTCATAAAGTATTAAATGGCCTTTTTGTGATTTCTTCATTGACACAATTATTCAACCCCTTTACGACTACCACTCCTAAGAACAGAGGTTCATTCCAGTGTTTTCCATCAGGTATTGAAAACATCTGTGGATGTCAACGAGCAGCAATCAAGCATGATAAGCACCAATTAGGCAGATTTAAAAGGACTGTGATACTCAGCTCCTTCTAGACATCTACTGGTGTGATTCCAAGCATGGTGAAGGCAAGAGAATGGTCCCAGAAGACAAGAGAAGAGGTTATTGCTCTTCACAAGAATGGCAATGGATATAAAAAGATTGCGAAGTTGTTAAATATTCCAAGAGACACTATCGGAAGTATCATTCGCAAGTTCAAGTTAAAGGGCACAGTGGAAACGTTACCTGGTCGTGGCAGAAAGAAGATCCTGACCGCGACTGCTGTGCGCTACCTGAAGCGTAATGTGGAGAAAAATCCCCGCGTGACTGCTAAGGAACTGAAAAAAGACCTGTCAGATGTGGCCACTGAAGTTTCAGCTCAGACAATAAGGCGCGCACTGCATAACGAAGACCTCCATGCCAGAACGCCCAGACGCACCCCCTTGCTGACTCCAAAGAACAAGAAAAGTCGACTGCAGTATGCCAAAAGTCATGTGGACAAAGGTTTTGGGACAGTGTACTGTGGTCAGATGAAACTAAATTAGAACTGTTTGGGACAATGGACCAGCGCTATGTTTGGAGAAGGAAGAACCAGGCTTATGAACAAAAGAACACCTTGCCTACTGTGAAGCATGGCGGGGGGTCAATTATGCTTTGGGGCTGTTTTGCTTCTAATGGTACAGGAAAGCTTCAACGTGTGCAGGGTACCATGAATTCCCTTCAGTACCAGGAGATCTTGGAGGAAAATGTGATGGAGTCAGTCACAAACCTGCGGCTTGGGAGACGTTGGACCTTCCAACAGGACAATGATCCGAAGCACACATGCAAGTCCACTAGAGCATGGTTGAACATGAAAGGCTGGAACATTCTAGAGTGGCCATCGCAATCACCAGACTTAAATCCAATTGAGAACCTCTGGTGGGACCTAAAGAAGGCAGTTGCAGTGCGCAAGCCTAAGAATGTGACTGAACTGGAGGCTTTTGCCCATGAAGAATGGGCTAAGATACCCATAGGTCGCTGCAAGACACTTGTGTCAAGCTATGCTTCACGCTTGAAAGCTGTCATAACTGGAAAAGGATGTTGTACTAAGTACTAAAAAATAATGTCACTAGGGGGTTGAATAAAACTGATAATGATGTGAGCACAGTAAAGACATTTGTGGTTATTCCATCATAAATATTATGTTATGTTTGTCTAATTTATAAGTGCCTCTTTGATATAATTGTAAATAAGATGACTGAAATGATCAAAATCATTGTCAAACTGGCCAAAACACTTTATTTCAGTGGGGGTTGAATAAATTTGATCACAACTGTATATTAAATGACAAAAATCAGTTACTAGATCATGCATGCACAACACAAAAGTCTAGAATGTTCTGATGTAACTGAAAATAATTTGATATTATGTACATAATAATTTGATATGTACTTATTGAACTTATTTGAATAGTAAGGGCGGAGGACCGACTAATGCATCTTTACCCTCATGAAAAGGGAATCTTACCTTCTTAAAACCATTACTCTTAATGAAATGACAGGTTTCTTACCTTCTTAAAACCATTACTCTTAATGAAATGACAGGTTTCTTACCTTCTTAAAACCATTACTCTTAATGAAATGACAGGTTTCTTACCTTCTTAAAACCATTACTCTTAATGAAATGACAGGTTTGGCTGATCTGGTACATCTGCTCCAGGTCTCCATCGTGACATACTGGTTGACTCACTCCCACCGTCCTGTGCAGCACAGACTCACTGCTACTGCTGAACGCTTCGTTCATCTTCTCTGAATGTGTACGATCATTCAGGATCTACAGTAAATGAATTTGAGTGTGGCGTTTAGACTCGTTAATGTTAAAAACCACAACAGTTGTCTGAAGAGACGTGTTTTTCGTTTTCAATAACATCTTACATGTTAACACCATACAGATGCACCTCTTTCACCAGGTGGTGTATTGATAGGCCACTCTAGCGTAGGTAGAAGGTTTTACAGGCCTCGCTCCTTAAATGTGGACCTTCAGAACCTGAAGAGAACCTGCAGGAACCGCTCCATTCTGTAGGAGCTCACCGAGCTACCTACACATCTTTAAACTAGCCACACTAACGCTTGCTAGTAGATATTCTGGCAGCAACGGATGTTAGCGACCCAAACGAATAAAATTATTTCTAATTGCAATGTGACTTTTACATACATAAATACACGTAGTTGAGGGACCAGTTTCCACGTGATGGTCTTCCTCGATGTCCCTTCTTCGCCGCTCCTACACTAAACCACTGGAGTGTTACACTGCCCTCTAGAGCTCACATACTTTACCTGCACTTCAGGGCCCGTATTTATCAAACTTCTTAGAATTACTCCTAAGAGTGCTGCTAAGAATTTACTTATGTCTAAAATAATTCTTAGTTAAAAGCCGAGACTAAAAGTTAGTTATCAAGCCTCTCAGTCTCACTTTAAGCGAAGTGTAGGAGTAATTCTTAAGTGTCACAGTTAGTCTCAGAGCTGATTTACGACACCTGGCTGTGCCGCAAAGCTGATCCTGGATGACGTCGTTTCAAAACCCCCTGCAAGAACCAATCACTGGATCGGATTTCATGTTCAATAACATTTCCTGTGAAATGTCAAGATAAAATTCAGAAATGTTGAAATACCTTCACATTTAACTTAATAATGTTGCAATCATAATTTTTGTGAAATTACACAGCGTATTTACATAGTTAATAAATAATCCATTAAAAAAATATTTCATATCTACCTTTAAGTATGTGACATGCACTGGTATGTATAATTTTCCCTTCTTTCTTTTGTTATTCATATATTTTCTCAGATTTATTTTGGTTACTGCATACATTCTAACCGAATCACATTCAGGCGGAGGACCACCGGGCAAGCCTCTTAGCGCAGTTTGTGAGGTGGTGCAGCGTATCATGGGGGGAGACACTGTGGTGATCTGTGGAGTGGAGGGGGTTCAGTATCCTGCATTAATGAAATTCTAAAACATATCTCAAATACAAGGTTTTTATCATTTATTTAGAGTTGCACACAAACACTGATATGCTAATTGTCACTTCAAAATTATTGCATCAGTCAGTAATAAAGAAGCTGCTGGTGCTCCCGACCCTGTTGGCTTGAGCGCAGATTCTCCATCTGCCCCTCCCTCTCTGACAGCGCTTCCAAACGCCTCCAGTCATGAATGGCTGGAGGAAAAGTGAGCGTCTGAAGGCAGAGGACTCACTCACAAGTGACATACAAGAACTGACAAGGCAGACGTCAAAGCTTAAAATTACAAGTATTAAAATCACAGCATGAATATTACAATCTTGCACGAAAAAAAATGAAAGGAAGAACAAAAAAAATTTAATCCCATGCTTATCTTAATGCCTAATTATTGTGCATTGTGCATATGTATGTGCATATTTATATATCTATAAAATTGAAATGTGTGAAGGTTCGCACGCGTCTCTGTCTTCTCAGTGCCATCTCAGCCCCCTAGTGGCAACTCTTAACAACTTATGAGTCCTCTGGAGCAGTCTTAACTTTTCGGGAGAGTAAGAGTGATTCTTATACTTGAGAGTTTTGATAACTGGCACTTACACTTAACTCTGTGAGTAGGAGCAAATCTAAGAATTTTCCAGCAATTAAGTCCAAAATTCCACTCTAAGAAGTTTGAGGGCCCGTATTTATCAAACTTCTTAGAATTACTCCTAAGAATGCTGCTAAGAATTGACTTATGTCTAAAATAATTATTAGTTAAAAGCCGAGACTAAAAGTTAGTTATCAAGCCTCTCAGTCTCACTTTAAGCGAAGTGTAGGAGCAATTCATAAGTGTCAGTCTCAGAGCTGATTTACGACACCTGGCTGTACCGCAAAGCTGATCCTGGATGACGTCGTTTCAAAACTCCCTGCAAGAACCAATCACTGGATCGGATTTCATGTTCAAGAATATTTCCTGAGAAATGTCAAGATAAAATTCAGAAAATGTTGAAATACCTTCACATTTAACTTAATAATGTTGCAGTCATGATTTTTGTAAAATAACACAGCGTATTTACGTAGTTAATAAATAATCTTTATAAAAAATTTGTTTCCTTCTTTCTTTTGTTATACATATGTTTTCTCTGATTTATTTTGGATACTGCATACATTCTAACTGAATCACATTCAGGCGGAGGACCACCGGGCAAGCCTCTTAGCGCAGTTTGTGAGGTGGTGCAGCGTATCATGGGGGAAGACACTGTGGTGATCTGTGGAATGGATCCTGCATTAATGAAATTCTAAAGTATATCTCAAAGACAATGTTTTTAACATTTATTTAGATTTGCACACAAACACTGTGATGCTAATAAAATAATTGCATCTGTCAGTATTAAAGCTCGTGCTCCCGACCCTGCTGGCTTGAGCGCAGATTCTCCATCTGCCCCTCCCTCTCTGACAGCGCTTCCAAACACCACCAGTCATGAATGGCCGGAGGAAAAGTGAGCGTCTGAAGGAAGTCTGGCAGAGGACTCACTCCCAAATGACATACAATAACTGACAAGGCAGAAGTCAAAGCTTAAAATTAAAGTATGAAAATCGCAGCATGAATATTACACTCTTGCACGAAAAAAAGAAAAAAAAAATTAACCCATGCTTATCTTAATGCCTAATTATTGTGCATATTTGTGCATTGTGCATATTTGTGTGCATATTTATATATCTATAAAATTGAAATGTGTACCTAAAATGAAGGTTCGCACGCGTCTCTGTCTTCTCAGTGCCATCTCAGCCCCCTAGTGGCAACTCTTAATGACTTATGAGTCCTCTGGAGCAGTCTTAACTTTTCGGGAGAGTAAGAGTGATTCTTATACTTGAGAGTTTTGATAACTGGCACTTACACTTAACTCTGTGAGTAGGAGCAAATCTAAGAATTTTTCAGCACTTAAGTCCAAAATTCCACTCTAAGAAGTTTGATAAATACGGGCCCTGGTCATTAATCCCTGGTTCACCACCAGGGCTGCATGTAGGCAGTGTGAGTTAGTTTCAACAAACAATCCAGGTTTATGAGGATTTTATTTAAGTAGTGAGGAGCAAAGACGTTAGGGTTCATTGAGTGAACACCTGTATACATTTGTGAGCTTGGTACATACAGGTGAAGTCCAGATACAGGTATGTGCTGTTTTTGTCTGTTTTAGTGATTGTTCAAATATTGGACGTCTGGAGTATGTTTAATGTCTCATTTGTTGTACGTTGTGTTTAAATCGTTGAGCGGCTGTGGATGTTATTGTTTGGTTTGATTTCAATTGCGTGTTTGTGTATCAGCAAAGATGTTTAAATGCCTATTTTAATGCTGAGTGTGTGGTTTCCTGAATTTTCCCATAATGGCAAAAAAACATCTACAGCCACCCAAGAGTGGTAGCCTTGGTTACCCCCGGTGCAAATGTAGACAAATTGTACTGTACCATTTTTCAAAAATCCACACTGAAGTCCTAATGTTGTTAGGGCTTTCAATTTCCAGAGTAAAAAATGCTAAATTACAGCAGAAAACATTGAGGAGAGAATCCATCAGACCCAGGAGGACCTGAAAATAATCCTTACAATAAACATGGCTTCTGGTCAAAACGGTCAGCAGTTGTTAATTCCCAAAACATTGCACAACCGCAACAGGCTGAAGAACGCACACTTTCAGCTTTTACAAGGTATTCAACCTTTTACATTTTTACTAACAAACTTCATGCATCATTTGATTTCTCTGTAGCCTACATTTTTTTTTCATCTAATAGCAGAACAGTGAAATGTGACACTGACGTCAGGGATTGAAATTTTATTCTGTTTTATCCTAACATATACACTTTTACATTTATTCAAATTTATTTTCCTAATATGTGTACATTGCAGCAAATGTGGAACTGAAGAGGAGCATATTGAGGAATGTGGTGGTGTGGTGGTGTGTGGTGGTTAGTGGTTGTGTGTGGTGGTTAGTGGTGGTGTGTGGTGGTTAGTGCTGGTGGTGTGTGGTGGTTAGTGGTGGTGGTGTGTGGTGGTTAGTGGTGGTGTGGTGGTTAGTGGTGGTGTGGTGGTTAGTGGTGGTTAGTGGTGGTGTGTGGTGGTTAGTGCTGGTGTGTGGTGGTTAGTGCTGGTGTGTGGTGGTTAGTGTTAGTGGTGGTGTGTGGTGGTGGTGTGGTGGTTAGTGGTGGTGGTGTGGTTAGTGGTGGTGTGTGGTGGTGTGTGGTGGTGTGTGGTGGTTAGTGCTGGTGTGGTGGTTAGTGGTGGTTAGTGGTGGTGTGTGGTGGTTAGTGGTGGTGTGGTGGTTAGTGGTGGTTAGTGGTGGTGTGTGGTGTGGTTAGTGGTGGTGTGTGGTGGTGTGTGGTGGTGGTTAGTGGTGGTTAGCACTGTTGCCTCACAGCGAGGCAGTCTGGGTTTGATTCTCAGTCTGGGCTGCTCTGTGTGGAGTTTGCATGTTCTCTCTGTGCCTGTGTGGGTTTTCTCCAGGTACTCTGGTTTCCTCCCACAGTCCAAAGACATGCATGTTATGGTTGATCACTCTAAATTGCCCGTAGGTGTGAGTGCATGCATGTGTGTTGGCCATGCGATGGACTGGCGACCTGCCCATGGTGTACCCTGCCCTCGCCCGGAGATGCTGGGATTGGCCCCAGCCCCCCGTGACCCCGACTAGCGGGATTAAGCAGATAATGGATGGATGAATATTGAGGAACATGCAGTTGGGCATAGTACTGACACCTCCTTGGACAACGTCAGTAATATATGTAATGACATGCTTAGAATTGGAGTCAAATTGCGTAAATACTTTTTTAGTAATCCATTCCACTTTAAACAATAGATAAAAAGAATAAAAAGAATTTGAATAACACCCACAGCAGATTGCAATATAACCTGCCTCTATAAAACATGTTTTATGTAGATGCCAGAAGGAGAAGCTGATCAAAGCCAAGAACTGGGCCATATAAGTGAAATGTCTCCAGAGGGGGTTAGTCCCAAATGTACTAGGTTGCTTATACATTTTTTCAATGTACTAATGTGATATATTCTGTTGGAATAGACACCTGTGGAGCAAGAGAGGAAAACACATGGACAATGTGTAAGTGAAAACTTACAAGAATCGGTGTACTGATATACATTTTTATTTTTTATATATATATTTCAGAGAACAATATCATTCATCAATTGCTTAAATCAGCAGTTAAATATCCTGACATACTAGAATTATGTTTATGAGCTACCGGCATCTAAATCCTTCTACATACCCTGAGAACAATGGAAAGGTTTAAGGAAACACAAAAGGAGCAATATTATTGCTAAAGGCACATGTTCAGTCTACCCACAATGCAGTTCTGGCTTCATCTGTCACAATGTCTACCACTTTTCAAGTGCGAAGGCTACTGTACATTCAGTTCAGTAACTTGCAAAGTTGTTTTTCAAAGTGGATCAAATATTAAGGCTACAGTGGAATTTTATGGTGATGTGGATAGACACTATGGGGAAGAACTGAGCGAGAGATACATTAGAGTAGATGAGAGAACTCGGATAAGTAAATATTTTGAAACCAAGCTGCCAAGGGCTTTGTACCTGTACATTTTTGAGAAACTAAGCAGTGATGTTATTGATTCTGGAAACTGTGATGAGTTTCCAAGACCCTCTGTTCTCAAAACAGCATCATGACCAAGGTGAAATTGGTCAGCCTCAGCATAACGGTAGAATAAAAGTCATATTCTCCAATAAATATACTGCCAAAAATGATTCTTCCTCCCAGGGGTGTTGTGCTTTGGTCAGAACGGAACCAGGAAATCTACCTCGAAGCCAAGAAGACATCGTGTATCTTGATGCTACTGGCAGCATAATGATGCGAGGAAAAAGAATTAAGGCACCTTTTATGGGTATGAACCCCAGAAAATGATCTCCTCCTTTTCCAGGTGGGACCTTTCTTACTAGTGACCACACTACAGCATCTGTCCTGTATTTTCTGTCTTCATTTCAAACTCATCACAGAAAATTATGGACAATCCATACATCCCAAAATGATTGTATGCGATGGATCAGTGGTGCTTCTACAAGCTCTAGCTTAGACATTTTCAACTGCAATTTAAACATTTAAACAACATATACTATATCATAGGAAAAGCCATGAAGGACTGCTCAGTCACCATATTACATCGCTGCCCAAGTCACATAATGAAAAATGCTAAATCACTCTGCAAGAAACTGCATGTATTTTGTTATGTTAGCTTATTAAAATACCTTGCCAATACTTTAATGTCTCTCAATCTTTTTAACGGTTTTCCAAAACATCACTTTGGCATGCACGTGATTGGCCTGCTGACATCAGCAAACATCATGGCTGGGGTGACCAAACGTCCGTTTTTCCCGGGACATGTCCGTATTTCACATCCTGTCCCGGTTTTTTTAATAGTGAAAAAAACTTTTACTTTTACTGAAAAGCATTTTTAATAAACCAACTGTAAATATCATGTTATTGTAGGATTACGTGGGTTAAGTGAGTGCATGCCACAGTATGTGTGTTGCACATGTGTATGGTTTTATGGTTCTGCTGCTGGATTTTCCATAGTTTTAACTACATGACTGCTTGGGGTATGAGCTTGTTGCACAGTTACGTATAGAGACGTTATCAAAATGTAATCTTTGCAAAAGAACGTTTGTGTGACTTTGTCCTAATTCACCTTGGGTAATTTTACACATTGCTCACTAAATCCGTAGTAACCAGCTATTGGTACGGACTGATCAGCTCAATTTCAAAGTTGGATTGTTTGCTCAGGTATAACTGGGGGATTGTTGAAGAGGAAGTTTAGTGTGGGCCTGAGTGAGCAGGGCGTACACATGTACTTAACACTACTCACACAGAGTGAGTAGGGCTTACACATGTACTTACACTACTCACAAGTTAGGGATATTTGGACTTCTGTTGAAAGTTATGGCAAACAAAAGGTCTTGCTACAGTGAAATAAGGGCATTTAAGTAGAAGCATATGGTGATTTCATCTCGATTTATTCAAATAAAAGCCAACAGTGGTGGGTCTACCCCAACAAAAAATGTCAATGCCTGAATGTGCCCTTGAGCATGAATTACAGCTTGACGACGTTTCATGCTGTTCACAAGTCGACTTTATTGTCTGCTGAGGCATCTCCCTCTTCTTGAAGGACCCTCAGTCCCGTTACGTTATTACGTTATTCTGTAATGGTTATAGAGTATTTTAGGCTCATCATGAATTTTCCCCTGAAAGCGAAATATTCTCCAACTTGTGAGTAGTGTATTTTAAAGACTACACAAGCTGGATCAAGGCCAAATATGACCTTCCAGGAAGCAGAATGTCATACGATGCCCTGAACTTAAGAGCATACACATTTTTAAAAGTATTACATTTTGAACTCTCCCTTTTGTTTTTTTAAAGAATGAAAATGTAAGTTTTTTTTGCGGTGAGTCATACCCAGAAAGCAAGGTGGCCAGACTAGTCTAAAGAAATAGTATTCAGAAATTGTAGATATATCTACAAAAGTCGAAAAGCCCCAACAAAAGAGTAACAAACCAGCAATAGCAGCAGTGGAGTGTGGAACAGTAAAAGGCACCCAAAATGGAGTGGTTGACCAAAGTAGTTCAGTGGAAACAGAACCATGAAGCTGGAGCCCAGTGATCTTCTCAGCTCTGTTGGTGGGCTACCCAAATGCTCCCTCATCTCTGCATGTGCTACCGTCACTCGGGGCCACTGCGTGGGGCATTGGTACAAAAGTGCTGAGGAAGCTTGTTTTTGTTAGAATAACAAGTGAAAACAGCACATGTTGGCGTTTTACTTTTCTCATGGTACTTGTTGCATCTCTGCTTGTTTAGACGATTTTACCTCTACTAGGAAAAGTGTATCTCCATAATTCATAGTATGTATTGCAGAATTGGGCATTACTTGTATTGTGTAAAAATATGTGCTGTGCTGCCAAAACAATGTCATGATAAACATGTTAAAGCTCTAAATTCGCTTTTCTTAATCATTATGAACAAAACTCCTGTATCATACAAATAAAATTGCTTACCCTAGCTGAAGATATAAACTGTACTGAACACACATTCACACAGTACAGTACTGATAAGTTCATATATAACCCCATGTAGCATAGGAGAGCTTAAAGCACAATATTAAAAATAGAATGCAATATACTGTATTGAGTATAATTCAGGGACTGTAATCAATAATAAAGCAGTCAAAACAAAAACAATAAATCATAGATGACATTCAGGCCCACAGAAGACAGCTAAGGCACTAGGGCTATAATCCCATAAACATGTAGTCAGTTTGTAATACATCAAAAAAGCCTTTAAATTGCTTATTCTAGCAGACCATTTACTTTACCGAAGTTCAAAGGAATTAAAACAATACAGGTAGCAGCAGACGTGTGCAACGATGATGACACTGAAAGATTCTTCTATAATCAGGAGTGGTTGAAATGACCGACCCAACCAATGACACATCTGATAAAGTAGTCATTCTTTCAGCAGTCATGTAGTCATTCTTTCAGCAGTCATGTAGTCATTCTTTCAGCAGTCATGTAGTCATTCTTTCAGCAGTCATGTAGTCATTCTTTCAGCAGTCATGTAGTCATTCCTGGAATGTTCTACTGAGGTCACTGTGAGCAACTTCTTTGGACAGCAGGGTTGAGATTTTTATTTGGAAGCATCAACTGTTCTGTGAGAGTTCACATCCATATTCGATAGAATCCCAGCACTACTGTGAGACACGTGAACACTGACCCTGAGTAAAGTCAGAAGAAACAAACCAGGATCAGGCCGATTTCATCCACACACACACACACACACACACACACACACACACACACACACACACACACACACACACAGAATGCTGCATCCAAGATAGCTTGTGTAATAAACTCTCATGTGATCATGTGACACTGCACATCGGGTGTTCAATGTACTCCTCTGAGCATAAAGAAAGACTACGCGATGCTTTTCAACCAATAATAACCAACGGGTGGCAGGCAGAGTCTGCATTAGACAACACATATACAAGCCGTTGTCCTCACTTAAACCAGGCCATGTACAAAAGAGATGATATCTTTGATTATTTTGTTCAACTAAGTAATAAAAGGTGATCTGATTACCTGCTAGATATTTGATACTGTCCAGTTTGTGGGATTCTAGCATGGTTTTCAGGCCAGCCACTTCTGTGTCAATTTTCACATTATTCTGAGTCACATGGCGGTCTTGTTCAACCAACTGGGAAAAAGAAAAATCTTTATTATATTCAGTGCTGAAATCATCAGGATGTTTGGCAACAGTGTAGGACTTCATGGAACAAATTGGCCCCTTAAAACTTTAGTTTTATAAACTAGGAGTTCAGTCATTTTCTGTGCTGTCTCGGTGTAGAAACTCTTCTAATAACTCACAAAATATAGATTGTAAATGTTAAAGCTATTGCATCCTGGATTTCCTGTCAAATCAAATCAGTTGATCATATCAAAGCGTTTATGCAGTAAAGAAAAAACAAACTTTTAAAAACCTTTTTGCCAACATATCTATTAGTCAGCTGTTAGTTTAGTGGCAGGGTATTAAACATACAGATTCTTAAGCGGCTTATTTTTTCTGCAAGTTAGATGTTCTAGTAAATCTATATCTTTTTTTACATAATCAGGTTAATAAATTTCATTCTCTATAGAGTGTCAATAAACTCAATAAAGTATGAGCATTTTTTGTGTTGAAAATGTTTGAGTGTTATTTACCATCTCCATCATATCATGCCTTGTCTGAAGAAGCTTCTTTTCATGTTCTGCTTTCTAAAATAATGTAGAATTGATGAAAAAACTAAAATCAAAACAGCTTTAAAAATTCCACACTTTAAAATGACATATAAAGAGTATTATCGTCTTACAGAAAGTGAGTGATGCTTCCCAGATCATGTCCCTCTCAGTTATGCCAAACCACCCACCATTTCTTTCACATCCCACTCGGTTTGACTAGGCGATGTTGAGATTTACATTTTAATCCCTTCATATATTGTTTACATTACAGTATTGATCAAGCAGCTTATCATAATCCATATATAATTTGACCAGTCTTAAAGTATTAATCAAACTTCTAATATTAATCACTTTATGTTTTGCTTACAGTATAGTATTAATCAAATAGCTTATTATCAAGTGTGTCTGAGAAAAGGCCTGTATGCTCTGTCCCATATTCCAAGTGCCTGTCGTTTTCTAAAAGAACAGGATGCTTAAGAAGAAGAATAAGAATGTATATCAGTTTGACAGGACCAGGAAGTGAAGGCCTCTCTCCCACTCTTAGTAAGGAAACATCTGTATGTTTAACGTATGTGATCTACGTGCAACTCCTATGTATGGAACCACTATTAAGTCTGTGAAAATCATAATTGGCAAAAGTCATTGTAAGATTTAGGGAAAAAACAAGATGAGCTCAGCGGATTGTGAATGTCTTAGACAATCAGCCTTTGTCTAACAGGCTAGGTTAGGGAAAGTCCAAAAGAAACGGGGGGGGGGGGGGGGGGGGGGGGCTTATACCCAGGCCACACTATATAGAACAGGAGGAAAATGTGTCAGGCAGAGACCTGCGCACAGAGCCATAGGGTAGAGTTGATAGGCTTGTGTGTGTTCTCTCCAGAGCGCTCTGTATTTTTGTATACATTTAATAAAAGGATAAAGACAAGACTGGTAATGTTTTCTCTTGCAATCAACGAGCATGCTGTGCTAGGTGAAAGAGGATCAAAGCACGACAGCGACTCACCATTTCTTTCACATCCCACTCGGTTTGACTAGGCGACTCACCATTTCTTTCACATCCCACTCGGTTTGACTAGGCGACTCACCATTTCTTTAACTCTGCTTTTCTCCAAGTTCATATCAAGCTTGTTATCTAGGCGTCCTTTATTCATCATGTCCTGATCGTTCCAAAAAAGAAAATACAGAATATCCTGAGTGCAGCTGCAGAACCTCAATCAGACCTGAAGGCCACTTGGCCCCCAAAATGCATTTGTTCTTAGTAACCTTTATAAATCAACAGAACTGAGAGCTGAGCATAATTCAGTTCTTACATTAACCTTAAAAAACTGTCACCTCATTGTTTCATTTTTTTATTTTATGCTTATTTATTAACAGATAAATGACTGCACTCTCTTGAATCTTAAACAATTAAAAACATTTTTGATTTTTTTTTATTATCCTGTGAGCACAAGCGTGAAAGTCACTAACTTCAGTGTGAAGTTACTCCAAAACTTTGCTTTAACCGATAAAAAAGGAAAAAAGAGCAAAGAAAGCAGAAACCACCACGTACAGATAGTTGTAAGTTCAGTTGTGCAAGTTCCACTTTGATTCTCTGTAGGATGAAACATGCAAACATGGATGACTGATTCAATTACTGTGCAAGGGGGCTCACTGGACACTGCACTTTAACTTTTAACTTTGTACTCTTTAACTTTCCCTGCCCCATCTCCTTATTGTACTCTTTAACTTTCCCTGCCCCATCTCCTTATTGTACCTTTAACTTTCCCTGCCCCATCTCCTTATTGTACCTTTAACTTTCCCTGCCCCACCTTTAACTTTCCCTGCCCCATCTCCTTATTGTACCTTTAACTTTCCCTGCCCCACCTTTAACTTTCCCTGCCCCATCTCCTTATTGTACCTTTAACTTTCCCTGCCCCACCTTTAACTTTCCCTGCCCCATCTCCTTATTGTACCTTTAACTTTCCCTGCCCCATCTCCTTATTGTACCTTTAACTTTCCCTGCCCCATCTCCTTATTGTACCTTTAACTTTCCCTGCCCCACCTTTAACTTTCCCTGCCCCATCTCCTTATTGTACCTTTAACTTTCCCTGCCCCATCTCCTTATTGTACCTTTAACTTTCCCTGCCCCATCTCCTTATTGTACCTTTAACTTTCCCTGCCCCATCTCCTTATTGTACCTTCTTGCATAATAATTCACATACATCTTTCTGCTTATGCCAAATAATCATTGTTTATAGCATTTGCTCCAAGAACAGTTCATTAAGCACCCCTGAAAACTTACTTCATTCTCTGCTAGTAATGTTGAAAATTCACTTTTCTCCAAAATGATCATGTCTTTTTTCACAGCAGCAATATGAGACATGACCTTCTGTAACATGATTTCCTAACAACAGAAATCAAATGAACATGACTGAACTGCACACTCACAGTTCAGATCTTTAGTCATTTACGGAACATTTCAGCACGTTTTATGTCTAGAAAGGTAGTCTCAAAAAACTTAATTTATCTCTGTTCTGAGAAAAAACACTGAAAAGATGGTTCTCTCTTTGAAATACTTTCAAATAAGAACACAAGTTCTACATATAGCCAAAGATGAAATATGTCCAATGTATATAGTGTAGTTTTCAAGAAATCAAGATGAAAGAGTAGACCTCAGAACTGGTTAAAAATCTTACTTGCTGGGTCTTTGTGACCATGTCACTATACATCATATCCATGTTGGAGTTGGTTGTGTTGACCAGCATATTAACGACAACCTCAGCCTGTTGAATTGTGAACCCTGAAAAGGGACAAGAACTTGTCAGCTTCTACTCTAAGATAAACGACACTAGATAATCTCATGATAAACCGGAATCTAATCATGTAAGAGAAGTGTTGGATACAAAAACATTCGCACCACTGTTTTCCAGGAGACAAACCAGAGCGTGTGTGTCAAAGAGAAGCTTTCTATGACCAGACTTTGAGACTTCCGACCTGCTCAGATCATACTGCATTGCTTTTCTGCTGGTGCTCAACTCTGTAATAAACACATTTTAATAAATCAATGTCAGTATAAACAAAAATAAGTTTAATCAAAGAAAATGGTTATTCATCCCAGCCCTATACTGCCAAGATAGTCTCTGGCATTGAAGTGGATCAAGACGTTCAGATGCTGAATGAATGATTGGATGAATGCATGGTTATTTACACTACATCCAAAGTATAAATACTTAACAGGGGAAATACTCAATTCTCAAGCAAGACTTGTATATTGTTTTGTTTTCCACAGTGTAGCCACTGGCACACATCGAAAGTCCTTCTGCAATGTGTGCTTTTATGAAAACACATACATCGTTTTTCATGTAAAACTCATAGTAAAACGTCACCAAACAAAAGTATCAAACAGTTCCCGCTACAAAGGTCATTAACTGCAGGTGTCTGTTTACTCCACTTCTATGATAAATATGAATTAGAATGAATTATTAGAAAATAGATATCTCTGCAAGCGTTAGTGTTTGCGTCTCTTAAATTCGTAATAAGTTGTATACAGTTCTGTGCTGGTTTTTGATATTACCTTTGACCAACGACCACCGCAAGCCTGTTAAAAACGAATCCGTCATGGAATTAGTCTGGACCCTATTCAATGGATATCCACATGCAAACGTGAAATTCGTTTTCCCCTTTTTGATAAACGACATTTTGTAGAAATGAGAAGAGACACGAGTGAACAGCATAAATTCAGAAACGTCCGCTTTGCCTACAGGAACAACACGGTGTACGTCCAACGACCGTGAAACAGAGGGCAGAAAACATCCCCTCATCCTGCTTACTCGCCTACCAAAACCAAGCAAGGAAGATTTAAACATTCAAAACATACAAGAAAGTTGTTAAAACCCGAGAAACAATGGTTACGAGGGTTTGTGATAAATTAATATTTTCTTAAGTTACCAAAACAAGGAAGGAAGAACATTCAAAGCGCCTTCACTTTCAACGACTGCCCTCAACTTCCTGTTAACCTCGGAGCCTGTAGCAAAAAGGGGCGTGCCAGATGAAGCCCCGGATCGAGGCGTGTGTCATTACCGTAAAAATCACGTGACTGATGACACGTGAAGTTTTAATTATGATAACAATCACAATTCTGATATTGAAAGTCAAATTTATGAGTTTATCTCTTTATTTGTCAACTCTCCCCGTTATAGCTGTAGTTTTCATAAATTCTTTAAGTGCAATACCTCTTATATATGTTCAAGTATAATATGAGATGGCATCAGTGTGGAGGAGCATCTTTGAGCACTACATGGCTAAATGTGGGTGAAATTAATAATTAATTAAATTAATAAATGAAATTATGATAGAGAAAATAATGAGTTTGAATCTGAAATGTATGACACAATTTGTCTGATTTTTTTTACCTTCAAGTAGCAGAAAAGAGCTTACACAATTCAATTTCCCACAAATACATAATTAGATTGTGACGGGTAGGGTGAGCGAAAATAAATGGAAGCGATCACGCCTCAGGGAAATAGGATGGTTTAATATGTAAAGTGCGCAAACCAAAACCTGTGAACTGATCCGAATTAAAGATATAATAACCAGCGGTCAACTGAAACTTTGATTGATTGATGGTACAAAGACAAGACATATATAGACGAACAAACAACCCTCAGGTGAGACGGATCGCGGGCTCCGCCCACCTGAGGGACGAACACAACGCCACACCCACAGGACAAGCTGCTGCTGTAGACGTGGGCGACCAGTAGGGGGCCGCCGTACCGTGACAGATCCCCCCTCCAAGCCGCACTCCCCTCCACCGGCTGTGCGGCCTACAGCGGCAGCACACAAAACAAAGGGGCAGGCAGGACAAGGGACACACCCCCTGTAGTCCCGGAACTGAAACACACAACACAAACACAGGTTAGCTCACCTACCTGGGCGGGGCCCTGGACCGACTGGGCCGTCAACAAGACAAAACCACGCCCCGGTCGGTCACAGGGCCCTCACGCCCTAACCAGCATTAAGCCGCTTAGCTCCCGCCATGGTGTGAGGACGACGGGCTACGGCTCCTTGTCCGTCCGGGGTGTATGTGTGCAGGTTACCTCCCTGGGGCGTGGCTATGTCTCCTCCTGGACCTACCTCCTCCCGGAGCTGACCCCTGCCTTCTGCTAGGGGCCACCCCAGCCTCCTGGGGAGTCAGCCCCAGCCGGGGCCTCACTTTACGAGGTGGACTCCTCCACCCAACCCAGGAGCACCAGAGACCGAGGCCCAGAGCACCCTTATCGCGGGCTGGGGAATAGCCCCCAAGGGTCTCCTGGTCACACCGAGCAGGAGGGAGGATCTCCATCTTCAGCAAGAGCTCTTCGGACCAGAGCCCCATTGTCCCCAAACATCCGGGGGCCCCAGCCCTCTAGAGAGGGGCTCTTTCCGACCGGGCTCCGGTCACCCCACAACATAAGGGGGCTCCTGCCAGCTGGAGACCCCCACAAGGTCCAGGAATGCCACGATCCACCGCCAGAGAGAAACACCTGCACCTAAAACACAAATGCGCACACACACACCCACACACACCAACACAAAACACAGACGCGCACTGCCCTGATCCCCCTTACAAAGGGGGAGGGGTCTCTGTCTCAGCAGGGGACTTCCACCGGCTCAGGAGAACCCTCCACGTTCCTGGTCAGGGCCTCCCTCAGGAGCGACGCCCTCCGTGCCCCTCCCCGTGGCACGGGACCATCACTGGTCCACCCCCAACACACACTCAAGGGGGAGGAGCATGTGTGGAATTACATACAACATATCACAGGCACGCGAGAACAACACACACACGCAAAGACTAGACAAACAAAAAACAGTGTACAAACAATGAACGAACGGGACTCTTACATGCACGCTCGGTTTAATTTTGTGACGTGCCGCTCAGGTTCGCAGTCGCTCCCCCACACAAAACACAAGACGACAGGGGAGCGAGGCGACAGTGACGAGCGGCACCCGCGTCACACACAAAACACTAAACATATAACAAACGAGCACGCACACTGATCCACACGCCCGTTTACATGCACACTTTAGCCACACAACATGAAGAGTATTACAGGGAAGACACCCTGGTCCTCGCCGTGCCACACACAAAACAAACGCACGGCGAAACTCTTCCGACAAACAAACAACGGACATGAAGAGCTGTCTCAGGGCAGACTGCCCTGGTCCTCGCCGTGCTACACACACACACACACAACACAAAGCACAGCGGCGCTCTTCAACCAAAACACCACGCAGACAAACACTTACCACGAGACATGACCACGAACGAAGGAAAAAGTAAAGGAGACTGGCGGCTTTATGGGGCGGGGTTATGGGTTTATAGGGACAGAGTGCAGTGAGGAATGGGGGTTGGTTTTGTCTCTAGAGTGTGTAGGAAACTGGCGGGGTGAGTCGTCATTGGGACATTAGAATCCCATTTCCTTACTGGTTGCAGTAAGCCGGTAACAGAGAGGTTGCTTTAACCTGCTATGGTGCAGTTGAATCTCTGTTGGTAACCCCAGAATTTTAACTTTTTATTGTTTTCTCTTTTTACAAGTTTTTCTTTTCTTTTTCCACGTGTGCTGTGAATAAACATACCCTTCGGGATTTAAAATGTATTCTTCGAGCCCTGCCTGATCTCTCTCCGACACGAACTCAGTGCTCCAATTAAGAAACGCTACAACCAAAAGTGTGGTATTTGGACACGAGGGACCTGAGGGTGACCGGTGTACCCCCACACCCGATGACATAGGCATCAAAAGGAAAGCTCTTTCCCACACATTCAAACTGCCTAAAGGTCGCAGTTATATTCACAAAATATATAACCTAGCTTGGTACTCAATTATAAATGGATATTTTTATTTATTATTGATATAAACTTAACTTGGCCAGTATTTAGAGAGAAGGGTAATGCTGCAGGCCGGAGCCCCGGTGGGTGTGGGTAAAGGGCGGAGCATGTGTCAATCATTTTCGACTGCAGCCAATCAGATACTAGACTTTCGTTGTCAATCAATTTTTATTAAGCCAATTATCAGCCAGAGTTAGCTGTCAATCATTTTTTACTGCAGCCAATCATCTTAACAGATCTGCCAAAAGAAGGCGGAAACTGCACGGAGAAGCTCTTTAAACAGAAGTATATGCCATTCTTGCACAAAAGTAGCTGAATAAAAACATTAGAAGAGCCATGACTTTAGACATTTTTAAATCAAAGTTTAAAATACTTCTCATTTGTTATTATCCAATATTATACAATACATATTAGTATACATACCATATATGGTATTTATAGCCCTAGGGTGCGGAAGTTTATTTGATTGTGACGTCATCACAGGCCGAGTATAAATAGCAGCGCATCCGCACGCGATCATCCAAACATGGACAGTGGAAGAGCAGAGTACAACTACTTTAAAAGACAACTACTTTAAAACTACTTTAAAAGACAACTACTACCACAACTACTGATATGGAAAATGTAAGTTCTTTTGATATCAATAATAATAATAATAATAAATCTGTGACGATGGGGTCGTGGTGAAGGATGAGACACGAATCCCTCTTGTGGCGACAGACGTCACTTTTATTTTTAAACAGATATTGCGCAATAGCGCACGATAGACACTCATACAAGCAGCACAACGTGCAGACATAGACAACGACGAGCACAGGACACTGCGCGAGCGCACATTAAATAGACAAACCACATTAGCCCCACGTGATCACGAGACGATTCACAGGTGAGACTTATTAATCACACAACAAAACCCTAACCATGTATATACACGGACGCAGACAAAGCACGTGGACAACGTTTACACACGCCCAAAAGGGAGGGGCCGGGGTCCTCAACGTGACAGACGCCCCCTCCAAGGGCACTACCCGTCCCGGGGTGCCAACAGGACCGAGTGCCCCGAACCCACGACGATGGGCGGATCCGACGCGCTCAGTCCTGCGTCTGGGAGGTGACCGCCCTTGGTGAAGCATCCGCCACGGACCGCCTAGAACACCCTCCCTGGGAAGACGGGGGAAAAGACGGGAGACACATTAAACGGAACGTTCACAAACACACACACAGGCACGTTTACACAAAGTGGCACGAGAGGGAAAAATGGGTTAGGCACACAAACGGGGAGACTAACGAACACTGGTACACAAAAACATGAAACAGGGACCCAGCTACGCGCCAGGAGGAGAGCTAGGAGGGGAGAGAGATCGGGAGCTGCAGGCGCTGCTGCAGGGGATGTTCCTCCTCCAGCCTTTGCTGCGGAACCTCCGCTGGGTGCAGCGCGGCTGGCGGACGCGCCCGGTGCAGCGCGTCTGTCGTACGCGCCCGGTGCAGCGCGTCTGTCGCACGCGCCCTGTGCAGCGCGACCGTCGCACGCGCCCTGTGCAGCGCGTCAGTCGTACGCGCCCGGTGCAGTGCGTCCGTCGTACGCGCCCTGTGCAGCGCGGCCGTCGCACGCGCCCTGTGCAGCGCGGCTGTCGTACGCGCCCTGTGCAGCGCGGCTGTCGTACGCGCCCTGTGCAGCGCGGCTGTCGTACGCGCCCTGTGCAGCGCGGCTGTCGTACGCGCCCTGTGGGCCGCAAGGGAGCTCCTCCTCTGTGTCCATCTCCTCCTCTGTGCCCCGGCTCCACTCCATGGACTGCTCCGGGCTGCCACCCCGGGAGCAGTCCATTGCACTTTCGCCGGAGCGGTCGGAGGATGGACACTTCACCGAACCCCCTTTCCTAGTCCCGGCTGCTCTCTCAGAGGGAAGCGGACTCTCCTCCTCTCCCTCCGAATCGGAGCCTTCCTCCTCCTCCCCGTCTTCCTCTACGGTGGGAGAGAGACCTACGGGCGGAGGAAGGTAGTCCTCCTCCTCAGACTCCTCCTCCTCCTCCTCGCCGTAGTCCTCGGGAACCGCGTCGCATACCGAGGGGGGGTAGGCCTCCTCCTCCTCGCCCACGTAGTCAACGGTGGAGGCGTCGTCATCCGAAGAGGGGTAGGCCTCCTCCTCCTCGCCACCGTAGTCAATGGTGGAGGCGTCGTAATCCGAGGGGGGGTAGGCTTCCTCCTCCTCGCCACCGTAGTCTATGGTGGAGGCCTCGCCTACCGAAGGGGAATACGCCTCCTCTTCTTCCTGCTCCTCCCCCTCAGAATCCTCCTCCCCGAATTCCGCCTCCGGGGTGGACGCAATTACGCCTACCTGCAGCGGCAAGGTGGCGCGAGAAGGAGCAAGGTGTCGTTCCCTCCATATACGTACCACCCCCTCGCGGAGCATCTCCGCCAGCTCGGGGTCCTTTCGCTCGAGCCCCCGGGCTGTGGCCAGTTGGTAGGCACACACCGGGTCCTTCTTCAGCTCCTCGACCGACGGTGTGGCTTCCTGGCATGGGGGGGTGTCCTTCTCCCGCTTTCTCTGTGCCAGAGTCGTCGTAGCGCCGCGGCGCGAGGGGGAAGACGCAGCGTGGTGATGGCGCTTGCTTGGGCACTTTGCCTTCTTCTGCCGGGTGGCGTAGCCAGGCATGATCTGGGTGTCTCAGGACGGCTCGTCGTTCTGTGACGATGGGGTCGTGGTGAAGGATGAGACACGAATCCCTCTTGTGGCGACAGACGTCACTTTTATTTTTAAACAGATATTGCGCAATAGCGCACGATAGACACTCATACAAGCAGCACAACGTGCAGACATAGACAACGACGAGCACAGGACACTGCGCGAGCGCACATTAAATAGACAAACCACATTAGCCCCACGTGATCACGAGACGATTCACAGGTGAGACTTATTAATCACACAACAAAACCCTAACCACGGATATACACGGACGCAGACAAAGCACGTGGACAACGTTTACACACGCCCAAAAGGGAGGGGCCGGGGTCCTCAACGTGACAAAATCAATATTATTATAGTTATAATAATGATAAATAATAATAATTATTATGTTATTATTGAGTATACTCTTATAAAGTAAGTGGCCCATAACTAGTTATTCAAATGTAATGAGAACATGACTTTTAAAAGTACATTTTAAATTGTTAACTGTGTGCTTAGTAGATTTTAGAAATAGTTGAACTGTCAAAGGTTAGCTAGCTAACCAGTAACTGTAGCTAGCTAACTAGCTAGATGTAAAAATACAGCTAGGGGTATTTTTCGTTGTACTAAATTGGTGAACTTTATGACTATGACTAGTTTGGTTGTTGGTGTGTACAAGGCGCCGTCCTTCCTGGTAGAAATAATTTTAGTCTGATTAATCTGTCAAATGGCGTTAGCAAACTTGCTAACTTTAGCTAGCTAATGTTGCCCAAACCCCCTGGCGCTGGTCGTTCAGGAAACTCGAAAGGCTGTTTCTGTGCATCTGAACATGTTTCACTCCATTTATAATTGAGTACCAAGATGGGTTTTATATTTTACGAATATGGAGTGAAATCTCATAAATCTGCTCATTGGTGAATTGAGTTAAGCAGCGATCGCTAACTGCTGACTTGTTTAGCTGTTAGCTTGCTACCATTAGTTAGCTAGCTGTGTTTTAATGTTGGTTCTGGCGAACTGAGCTGAGATGAACTCGCTTTATTTCAAAACATATTATTACCCTACGAAATACTCAAGCTCAATAATTTCTAATTGCTTTAAACCCCGCAAAATCATTGACAGATTGTCCTGAGAGACAGACTGCATTAAATATCCTGCCTGCAGTATAAACTAGAAACAGGTGTTTAAATTGAGAGCGATGTGCGGCGTGTTCATTAAGCTACTGAACCCCTGCTGTGTAAATGCGCACATTGCGTTTTATTAAAAGATGTCGTGTTTTATTTTATTTCCCAAATGAAATGTAAAAAGTTTGGCACAGTTGGCAGCATGAAGGGCGAGTGCCTTCCAGAACCTTCCAAGGGCAATCTGGGAGAGAGTGGGCGTACTCACACTAGGCACGGTTTGCTGGATCCGTGCTGGGGCCCGGTTATCCCCCCTCCCCACTCCCCCTCTGGCCTGCACTCACACTCGCTTCAGCAACCCGGCCCGAGCACGCTTACGTCATCACAACGCCGCTTTATTTGGGAAAAAGCGCGCTCGCACAACACTATGGAGCTCATGATTCTCTTTTTATTGTATTTTTGGAGTCGTTTTGGGAGTGCAGAAACACGGTGCAAGCACAGATTTATCGATCATTTAACACAACGATTGTCTGCTAATCGCTTTGCCGCTATGACTGTTTAACGTGAGCGTCGCATCACTGATGTCATGTTTGAGTTCCAGCGAAATGAACCAATCAGACGAGGCACCAAGCGGGCCCGGGCACGGATAGCGCTCACACTAGAAGCGAACCGTGCCCGAGTCCACATGAATCGTGCCCTGGCCCACCTCTTCAAAGCGGGCCCGAGCACGGTTAACTGATCCGGGCACGGTTGGAGCGCTCACACTAGCCAAACGAACCGTGCTTCGGCAGGCAACCGTGCCCGGGCCCGGATCGCAGAGCCTAGTGTGAGTACGCCCTTAAGAGTGTGAATAAGATTTACTTTCAGCTTTAATGAAAACACTTGGATTTAATCTGAACTGGTTTATTGTTACAAAATACTTTCCATAATCCAACCTAAGGACTAATGAGTTGGTTGTATGTGTGTAGCATGTTTAAAATGTGTGGTTTTTACTTTTCTGACAGCTCGGACAATCAATATTGGACTTGTGGGATCCCTACATGCACCTGACTGACTGGAACTACAGCAATCTGGATGATGCTCACATGACGGGATTCTTTAGCCAACCATACAAACAAAGGATACTTATTAAACACGGCCTCATTACGCCTGATGAGAAGGTACAGACATTATCTCAACCCTCAAGAAGCACAGAAGACATTGGATTTTTAAAACTTTTTTTAAAACGAAGGAACTATACCTAAATAGCAAATAAAATAAAAATAACAATATTAGGCAGATTTAATATATAACCGCAGTTTGAAGAAAAACCTCTAAACCATCTCTTTATTTCAGGTGCTGTGCTCTGAGATGGAGTTCAGGCGGTTCAAGAGATATATGAAGACTGTGGAGGAGAGCTGGGAAAAACTCTTTGTCCAAAAACAGGCAAGTCAGCTGTCATTTACTTAAACTGCTTTACAGATTTAAAACCTTTGCCAACATAAAATGTTATAGTACAATTTAGAATATAGACTGATGTATAGAATATTTAAGCTGTGTTTGTTTACAATTGTAACATTGCATTTTGTCCTTTCAGAAACAGAGTCTCAAAGAATTCATGCTCAAGGTACTGAGAGGGGAGGTCCCAAATGGTGTCACTGTTTTAGATATGAAAAAGTGGCTCATTAATAATGGGAGGAAAACCTTCAGGAAGATGTAGGTTTCTATGGCTTCAGATTTAATACAAAATATACATCATGAAACTATAATATACATATATAATATAATGTGTGTGCGCATATGAAATTAGAATGATTTCTGTGACCTGTGCAATTGAATTATCATTAAGATTAATATTGTTCCATGTTTGTTGTGTGTGAAGGTACATGAAGTTCATGAAATGAAGTGACCCTCAGAGTGCTGAACTGGTAGGAAGTTTTGCTTGAATATAATATAAAATAACATATAACCATGTACTATTCAGCAGTGGTGCTGTTTCGTGAGATCCTGACTGGGCATTTAAGGTAACTGTACATGTTCACCCCACTGGTTTCCTTAGGCATGGGAGCTGAACCAGCAGTTCCAGCTTGAGGCCCTGGAGAAGGAGGTGATCAGAGAGCTGTATCTGGAAGGCCACGACCAGCGCCACCTGGAGGACCTGAGCCGATCTGGCTCCTCAAGGCCTCTCCCCATTACCACAGTTTCCTCCATCTTATCATATTATGAGTAAGCAATTTAATGAAACCCAGCAACAGAACACGCTTAAGAGGATGAATGAAATATTTTCTTGTCTGAAAGACAAACATGACAGATGGATTTTGTTCTTTTCCATGTGTTAGGAGGAACAGTGAGTCTGATGAAGAAGCTTCAAGCCTTGTGGTGAGTTTGTTAACCCTATTTATAACACTAAAGAGATTATCCTAAATCTTAAGTAATCATAACTGCCTGTAAAATGCATTTACCTTTTGTAAATCATAAAGTATTTTATCTCAAGTACAACTGAAAATCAGTTTGCGTTAAATTGTTTAAAATTATCTTAACTCAAAATTTAAGATCTTGTTTCAACATTTGTTAATCCTGCACACTTTTTCCAACTTGCATAGATAACGGGTGAAAATCTGCACAATTTGACTAGAAGAGTCACTTCTTTAGTGGGAGAAATAAAGGAGAGTCTTGTTCCCGTCCTGCCCGCGCTCCTGCACTCTACTACATCTGGAATTTTGGAAAACCGTGAGACTGCGCTGAGGGTTGTGGAGATTATTACTATAAAAATAATCATGGAGACCTTCAGGGTATCCAGATCATCCCCTGAACCTGCGAGTGTGCTCCATCAGTTTTATAGTGTCACTTCAACACACCCCCAGCGTCAGTTTCTTTTATGGCTACGTAGTTCCATTATGGAAATTGTAATGGGACTGCTCTTTCCACAAGAAGGTAAAATGTTTACTTCAGTGCATTTTGACATTTCCCATCATTCCTACTATATGTAAATTTGGGGGAACAAAGGAATCAACACAAAAATAAACTTAAATGTGTGCATTTACGCAGTGATTGATGTCAGAGATGCAGCCAGAGCTGAACATCCTGCAGGCAGTCTGGGTACAACAGAGGCTTCAACTCCAGCGATGCCCAAAATGGAGAGCACCCCAGTTGGTAAGTAACAGCACTATGAATTACTAATCAGATACATCTGATCAGTAATAAATCAAATGATCACATTCTATCACACTTACCCTTTTAACTTGCAGGCTCAAAGCCCAAGAAAGTGAAGAAAATTCATAGATTCTTCAGGAGGGCTTGGCAGGCAGTTAAAAAGACTTTCTGCTTTGGAAAATGAGCTAATAAAACTTGCCCAGATAACTAACTTTCTATTCAAGTCTTGAATTTTCTTCAGTCTTTTGAATTTACATCAATTGTTTAATTTATTTTTGTAACAACTCCTAATACGGAGTTGGAGTAATACGGTTTCATCCCCTCCACCAGGTTCTATTAAAATCCAGTCAGAACAAGTGCATTTTAACAGCTGTACCACCTCTACTGATGTGACCTCCTGCTTTTCTACACCAGTGACTTTCCCAGATCTACTGCAATGACTCCACATGGCTTCTCTGTGGATGAGGTCCGGGCTGAGCTACGTAGGCTGCGACCAGGGAAAGCTACTGGTCCTGATGGTGTATCACCTCGGCTACTCAGGGAATGTGCATCAGGACTGTCTAGGCCTCTACAATCAATCTTTAACCTGAGTCTTCACACTGGACAAGTGCCTGTCAAATGGAAAACATCATGCCTCATGCCGGTCCCTAAAGTAGGGAGGCCGGTAGGAGTGAAGGACTACAGACCAGTGGCCCTAACCTCAGTGATTATGAAGACATTGGAGAGGCTTTTGCTCAGGCCTCAGGTGCAGCAGGCTGGGGACCCGCTACAGTTTGCTTATCAGGAGAACATGGGCGTGGATGATGCATTAGGCTACATGGTATACAAGACCCTCTCGTTCCTGGAGGGGTCAGGGGGATATGTGAGACTCATGTTTTTTTATTTTACCAGTGCCTTTAACACAATCAGGCCTCATATTCTGAAGGAACAGCTGGTGAAGATAGGTGTGGATTCTGCACTGGTAACATGGATTTACAACTACCTCACGGAGCGTCCACAGTATGTCAAGATGGGTGATCACTGTTCTGAGATAGTGGTGACCAACATTGGGGCTCCTCAGGGTACAGTATTGCCACCCTTCCTCTGTACCCTATATTCTGCTGATTTCAAACATGTGTCTGAACTCTGTCACATCCAGAAATATTCAGATGACACAGCAGTAGTAGCATGTATTAGAGGTGGAGATGAAGGAGAGTATAGAGATCTGGTGGCTGCCTTCACAGCATGGAGTAGGAGAAAAGACCTTCTCCTTAATGCAGCATGTCGGTAATCAGAGGTGGGGACTCGAGTCACATGACTTGGACTCGAGTCAGACTCGAGTCATTAATATTAAGACTTTTGACTTGACTTGAAAAAATATTCAGAGACTTAGACTTGACTTGGACTTTTACACCAATAACTTGGGACTTGAATTGGACTTGAACCTGTTTACTTGCAAAGACTTGATTTTTTTTTACCCCAAATCTAAATTTTAAAATGTATATTAATATTTATAAAGTGCGCCCCATTAATTTCATTTCCGTCCTTCTGACGCAGACCAGCGTTACACCAGATTCTGTGACCGTCGAGTTTTGTGACCACAGGGGGCGCTATTTCAGTTTCTGTTCAGAGGCACAAACGCTTTACGAATGTACAGGTGTACGGGATGTACAGGTGAGCCTTTTTAACTGGGGTCATCAATTCTGACGGCAGCCATCAGAATATGTGACCCCACTGAATCTCCAGGTAACAATAGTAGCCTACACCGTGACCCCACAATAACAGAAAACAATGAAAAAATAACCCTAACATTTTATTTAGTCTATCTTTAAATATTTTATCCAAATGTTTAGAATAACCATTCGTAATGACAGCATCTTGCTTACGATGAAGCTTGCTATTTTCGTGTAAAATGATGTAACGAAACATTCTTGTTTAAGTACATTTATGTAATTAAGAGAAGATAAAATGTAAATGATCTGTCATCTTTTGGCTGGCGGACACCAACAAAACGAGTAAACGCATCAGCGTAGCATTCGTAAAGCGTTGGTGCCTGTAAAAAAAAAAAAGACTCGAAAGGACTTGAAATTCCAAGTTTCAGACTTGGGACTTGACTTGACGGTTGCCTGTCTTGACTCGAGACTTGACTTGAGTTGATTGTCTTTGGTTGAGACTTGACTCGGGACTTGAGGATAAAGACTTGGACTTACTTGAGACTTGCAAAACACTGACTTGGTCCCACCTCTGGGTAATAGACTGGAACAGGCTGGATAAGCTTATAAGGAAGTGTGTGTCAGTGATGGGGGGAAAGTGGACTCTGTGGGTGAGTTAGTGGAGAAGAGGATGAGGTGTTTAATGCATGGCATCCTCAATAACAGCAGTCACCCTCTGCATGGGACTCTGGTAGCTCAGAAGAGCTGTCGCAGTGATAGACTCCTCTCTCTATGCTGCAAGACTGAGAGGTTCCGGCGATTATTCATTCCTGTGGGAGTTAGGCTGCTAAACAACAACATACGATAGGTGTACTTATTAATCAAGCACTCACTAAGCACTTTAATTGGGTATGGTATGTTCTGTATATTTTGTGTGTTCGTATTGTATTTATGTGTCCTGTTGGACAATTGAATTTCCCCATTGGGGATTAATAAAGTATCCATCCATCCATCCATCCATCCATCATCATATGTGGTATTACACAACATTGTAACCATTCAGGGAGAGCGACAGCCTACCAACTCAGACATATCCACAGACGAGAAACCTTATGTATGTGGGTGACCACTGAGATGGTAGAGTTGTCAGAGACTCCATCTGCAATCACTGCTTTTCACATTAAATCATGCACCAATTATGTACAGCCATACCATGTTGTACTACATTCTTAAACTTAATTTTTATCTGATGCTATATGCTTTTTACACCACTCGGATTACACCTGGAATTAGTAAGTGTTAAATAAAAAAAACATTAAAACCTCAATACAGTATTATAAATATCAGGCATGAAAATCTGTCACCTTTCGGCGAAATTCGCCGTTTTGAAGTTGAAAAGGGTGACCTACGTGAATCGTGTAAATCCGATGAGTTTTTTGTTTGGGGGGGGGGGGGTCGGGAGATTATATTTTAATTATCATATTGACTTAATTAGCAAACAGAGCACTTCCGAAATTGGCTATTTCAATGACAGTGGACAGCAGTTTCCGCCCAGAACCTTCATAGAGGCCAAATAGCGTTTCAATCATACGAACGTTCTTCATTCATGTTATTCATTTACTGCTAAGCGGGACGAGAAGCAGGACCTAGTGCTACACCGCGGACAAGTCAGAAGAGCGTACATTTACCACTACATTTACCAGATCGTACATTTACCACTATATTTACCAGATCGTACATTTTTAATTGGGTGGATTTAATTGGGTTATTAATGGTTTCAATCGTTTTCATATTTTGCGGTAAAACAAAGTTACTGCCGTTCGCTACAGCGTTGAACACTGTCAGATCTAACCACAAGCTCTTGTGATAATAGGCCCATCTATCTACCTATTTAAGTTCGCGTCAACCCCGTGTAGTTAACGGTGACATAAAATAAGAAACAAGATTTTTTTCTAGTGTGTCTGTAGTTGTAACTGGTGAATCCAGGGACGTGTGAGGATCACATTCGCACCAGGGCTGAAAAGGTTGAAGATGAAGTTGTAAACTCTTGTCGTTTGAGTCTACCCTGTGCTTTAGCTCATGTTAGAAAATAAAAACACGTAAACCTGGTATTTTTACAATAATTTTCGCCGCTGATATATGTATTGGTTCATTAAGACGTAATGGTTTTGACTGAGCCATCCGGAATGGCGAAAGCGGTTTCTTGCGTTTACGGATTGCGTTTACATTGAATCCATTGACATGACAGTCAAAAAAATTTTTTTTATAGATTTTACTATATTTTACGGAGCCCGTAAGGTGACATCATGTAAAAAATAAATAAATAACGCGTGGCCACGACTTATTAACGCGTGGGAACGATATACTAACGTCGCCTTTCACACGCGGCAACAAAGTTTCCACTCGCGTTGTTTACATATTCCGCTCCCGAGAAACACGGAGCTGTGAACCTTATTTTGTTGGTACCTTATTTTTGCTTATCTAGTACATATGTTATTGGTTTATTGCGTTTTTAAAGCTGTAATGTCGTCTCAATTTTTATTATTTATTATTTTTTAATGGCTTAGGTGCACGCACCACTTCCTCGTTTGGTGTAAGGATGTAACCATATTTCCGGTTGGTATGCGGAAGTGCAGATGTTTATGGCCGAGTCTATGAAATTCACAAGGTGCCTCTTGGAGTTACCGAAGTTTACCGTCAACGATGTGCGTCGTATTGTCAGAGCATCAAGTACAACGCCACAGAGTACACTTGAAAAGGGTTTCAAGTTCTACGTTTCATCCTACCTCTGCAATTTTGAAGGTAAGTGGCTGACGCTAGTTAGCTAGCTAGCCTGAGGTGGCAGTCTAATGAAGTGATGTTGTTTTTAGTAACGAACCGACCTGTCCTAGTACTAGAAATGCCTTTTAAAAACATGTTTGTATTTCTGATGGAAGTATCAGGCAAAAGTAAGACTAACGAGATAACAGTGAGGGCTCACTGCTACAGATCTATGAAGAAAACAGATACGCCACACCAGGGGGGTGTTCCACAAAGCGGGTTAAGCGAGAAAACCCGGGTAAGTTAACTCAGAGTTCACGGAAACTCGAGGTTTTCCGTTCCAGAAACCGAGCTTAAAGAGAACCGGAGTCAGTTACTGTAGCAACTTATGCTCTGAAGCTAACCTGCTCGCTGGCAGGTTAACTTGGACCTGACCCAGAGTTACAAACACGTCATCATGACGTGTCCTTTCCTCTAGGATCATGTGGATATTGAAACTCAGTTTATTCGCTGAGTTCTTCGTCGGGAACGCCTTATAAAACCCCGAATAGACATAGGCCTATCATTTTCGGATTATTTTTTTAATGAACGTTATCGTTTTTCAGCACAATCCAATACTTACGTCAATAAAATTATTAAGCGTCACATTTCAAATATTACACATCGCGGATCAGCCCTAAATTCTCTCCAGATTGTTATACGTCGCTCTTCGTTTTTTGCTAGTGGAATTTTTTTTTATAGTGTAGGAGATACGGGATCTGTCAGCAAAGCTACTGTATGTCGGTCTGTCCAAAAACTATGTCTGGCATCAAAATGACTAGTGCCCAGTTTTGTGGTGTTTCCTGGGCTTAAGCCAGTTATGGACATCAAAGAGGAATTCCACAGCATCGTAGGTTTGTCTTTAATTCACACGGACAATAAAGAAATTAAGCAAAGGAGAAGCAGTAGGCTATATAACAAACTTCATTCCATTTACATTTTAAGGATTTCCTAGAGTGATTGGCTGCATTGATGGAACCTACATATGCTACCTATTCCAGCACCATTAGAACATAAAGGCGATTACATAAACAGAAAATCCATCCATAGCATTAATGTACAGGTACTAACCTTTATAATCCTTAATGAATAATGTACTTATCTTTAATGGTAACAAAACTAACGTAGCTATTGCCACCAGCCACTTTCCCTCAAACTGGACATATATAGACTTACCTCCCCCTGACTATATCTCAGATTTGCCACCAGTCCAGAGACCAGTCCACCAGCCCTTTGGCACCATGCACCATGCACTTTATCCCTGTCCCATTTACCTACCTCACACACTGTACATACTGTACTTATATTTTTATATTTCATACCTTATACTGTTATCTATTTTACATTTTTTTACCTTGCTTATTTAATGTCTATTGCCTGGCTTGCACCATGACCGTCTTGCACTATGTTGTCCTGCACTATGTTGTATGTAATTGCTGCTGTGATATTTTGTAGTATGTAATTGCACTGAGGCCTAGCCTAAAAGTGTTTCATTGTGCTGTACAACCCTGTTTCAGCATAATGATAATAAAGTTGAATTGAATTGAACTGACCGTTCTCCCCATCAAGATCATATGTGATGCTTCTCACCTCATCACAAATGTTGAAGCCAGATGGCCAGGATCCGTGTATGATTCCACACTGTACAACAAATCTGAATAGAGTAGGCCTGAGGTAGTGCAGTGTAATAGTTAAATCAGTGCAAACCCTAGTGTGATTATAGGACACTATGACGGCCTCCTTCATGGAGACAGAGGGTATCCCTGCCTGTCCTATAGGCCTACCTTATGACTCCCTATTCAGATCCTGCACCTGGACCACAGTCCCGCTACAATCAGGCCCACAGCAAAACCAGAGCAAGAATTTAAATGATCCTAGGAATCCTCAAGGCCAGGTTCCAGTGCCTGAAGGGGCTCAGAGTTACCCCTGATAGGGTGTGCCACATAATAATGGCATATGTGGTATTACACAACATTGCAACTATCCAGGAAGAGCGACAGCCTACCATCTTTGACATGCCCACAGATGAGGAACCTTACATGCATGTGGGTGACAACAGAGATGGTGGAGTTGTCAGAGACTCCATCAGCAATCACTGCTTTTCACATTAAATCATGCACCACCACCCACCCCACCATCCACCCTGTAACCTTTTAATATACATTACAGACAAATTCACTGTTATGTTTCATTATTTCATTTTTCTTGTAAATAAATATATTTTAGAATATATTTTAAGAATAAGATATAGTTATGTACTGCCATACCACTTTGTACTATATTCTTATACTTCATTTTTATCTGATGCCATGTGTGTTTCACACCACTCAGATTAGACCTGGAATCAGTAAGTGTTCAATTAAAAAATATTTAAAAACTCAATACAGTATTATAAAGGTGGAGAAAATAATAATATAATCGCACCCTTCTGCTAAATATAAAAATATCATTTTCACTCACGCATTAACTCTGTTGGCAATTTTTTGACATGCTGACTGCCTTTCTCTAGCAGCTACCGCAGTATTACATTTACGTTTAATAATATCTAAATATTCTGCATACGCAGTCATTAATACTTCAAGCTACAGTGGTGTGAAATACGATGCTCGGCTGATTTTCGCGTTTAAGTCCATGATAAATCCTATTTATCTGCGTTCCATTAAGAATGCATTTTATAGTTACGCGTGAACGCGCTTCTGTCTGGGTCAACCTACTCAGAGTTGAGCGACCCTGATTACTTTAACTCCGATCCGCCGTTTTGGAACCGAAAACTCTGAGTATGTCAGATCGGGGTAAGACAACTCAGAGTTCAGGGTTAAGTTTAGAGTTTGTTAACCCCGCTTTCTGGAATACCCCCCAGCTGAGAGTTGGACTGGTTAAAATGACACGAGTTCTGTTCAGTGTCACGTTCAAAGTTCTGTTGAACAAGTTCAAAAGTTAGTTCAACAAAAGTTCAATCTTTTATCCTTGCTCTTACTTCACGTAAGCTGTGATACCCATAGGCATTGGTTTTCAAAGCTTACAATGGTAACCAAATGCAGAGTAGCTGAGTGGGAATCATTAGCAGTCTGTTTTGCCTATAGTAAACAAATGGGAGTTTATTTTACAGTTCGAGCTATTGTTATCTACCTCTATGACTCAAAAGCAGAATATAGTCCACCTCAGCTATTCTTCAAACTGCATTTTCTAAAATCTGTCAATCTGTCTTTCAAATCTTTTATCTTCTTTATTAACATATGGCTTCAACACTTGCACCTATTAACATATTCTGATAACACTCTTCAAGAAGCAGTTGAAGTAAAACCTGCACTGTTCTGTTGTTGGTGGTGGAAACAACAAAATAATATAAATATAAGTAGGCCTGTTTCACTCCTATGTGTAAGCATTTCATCTGGAGTGAAAATGAAGTTTAAATCTAAAATATATATTTTATAGTTTATAGTTGCTCAGTGAATTAGTAGATTGAACCATGCACAACACTGTAGAATAGAAAGACAGTATAGCCAAGTGTTTTAAGAGTGATGCAAAACAGCACAAACGTTACATGAGACAATAGACAAGTGACATTCACCACTAACAACATGATGGGACAGAAATTGCGCCTATTGACATTGCTCAAGTCTTCTTTTCAAGATATTACATTTTGCCTCTTGTGTATTTCAGATGACATTACATGATTCAATGCCAGTTGTGCTCATTAACAGCAACTGCTCTTGTGTTGCTGGTTGCGGAATCTGCAACCACTTGGTTGCATTGCTTTTCCAGACTGCTCATTATTCTGAATCTGGCATGTCTGTCGTGCCTCCTGTCCTTTCATGCACACAGACAGAACAGAAGTGGCATAAACCACCAACAATGGTTTGTCTTATTTCATTATTTAATGTTAGTTAATGTATCACAGTCACTTTACTAACACCATCTTTTAAATTAATAGGGGGTGAAGCCTGGACCCGTGGATGCCATGGTTGTCCTAAAGCCAAAACCAGGTGCTACTACAGCCAGTGGAGTTAGGTATGTAGTACCAAATTTAATAGGCAGATTACAGTGTGTGGTAAAAAAATAAATGCTTTTGATCATCTGATAAGACACTGTTATAAAAGTTATATATAAAGTTATATAATGGCTAATTCATTCACAATGTATTTCAGACACCAGAGAAGGCCCATTCGTGTACTGTGTCCTGCCATATTTTTTATTTACCTGGTAAAGAATCGTATGTCATCATCAGAGGCAGAAAACCGCTCCAAACAGAACTTGCTGCTGACAGTTAAGTCTTCGATTTGTTTCCGGAGCCTTGGTATCTTCTCGTGTAGCTCTTCATTTTCATTGAGGGAGAGATCAAGCGCAGCAGGCTCATTACTGACGCAGTAGTCATGTTCATGACACGGTAAGGGGTCATCATCATCATGGTCAGTCTGCATCTCTGTTAGATCAGTGTTGGGTGGACGCTCTGTTCTTTCCCATACTCCAGGTCGTGGAGTTGGAATAGTATAGTTATTCCATTGAAATAGCACAGGAAAAGCTCCAGGTCGCAGTTGTCGTTGTCCAGTAGGATTGGGAGGTTCGAGCAGCGATAAAATGTCACGAACACACTCGGGAAGTACTCGTGATAATAAAATGATCTCTCGTGATCTTAACCACCCATTGTTTCTGCAGTTCTGAGTCCTTTGGATAGGTGTGGAAGCTCAGGTAGGAATTACACCTTGTCGATGCTGTGCACAATGGTACACAGCAGTGGTGGTTGGACCTGCTGTCTGTACGTTGTTGAAACGATACTTTTTTTTGTTTAACTGTCATGTTTAGGACACGTAAACGGACAGGAGATGAAGGAAACTTCCAAGTAAATAACGGTAAATATGCTCGTTACAAGACTGGTGAACTGAATAGCTAGCACAGTGTACGCTTTCAATGGCTACCGGATGTCAACAACCATCCTAACCTTTTAGCGGAAATTACGTCACTTAACAGCGTGCACATAGGCCATTGTCCCCTGATTGTCCTCATGTATTATTGTTTGTGTGTATTTGTAACTTTCCATATTCCCCAGTAATTGTTCTAGGTAAAGACACTCTTGAACAGTAGAAGCAAGTGCCATATACTCTGCTTCGCATGTGGAAAGTGCAACAGTAGGTTGCTTCTTCGTCTTCCATGAAATAAGTGCGCTGTTCTCACTTAGGCTCACACAGTATCCTGTTGTACTGCGGCGATCACTGGTATCAGCCGCCCAGTCTGCATCGCTGTAGGCTTGTATACCAAGATTCTCAGTGTTTTCTCCTAAAGGTTAAACCTTTGTTTGATTTACCTTTAAGGTATCGCAGGACATGTTTCACAGTGACCCATTGCTCCTGTGTAGGCTCAGCTAGGTACTGTGACAGCCTGCTCACCACAAAACTCAGATCAGGCCTAGTGCAGGTTGTCAGGTATATCAGACTGCCCACGGCCTCTCTGTACATTCTGATGTCTGTCATTTTAACTGCATCATCACTGTATTCAAGCTTTTGCTCACAAGGAGTTTGTGACACTTGGTTTTGTGTGAATCCATTTTCTGTTAAACAATTATGTAAAACCCTATTACAATTTCGTCCAGACTGTTTGAGTCCATAATGTGATTTCTCCAGCTTATATACTACACCCTCTTTTTCTTAACCCTCTGGTGTATTTATGTAGACCTCATAGTCGATGGGGACGTGTAAGAACGCCGTTTTCACATCCATCTGGTGGACCAGTAAATTTTCCTGTACTGCCTTTTGTAACACAACTCTTATTACTCGTTAGGTCTGCTGTTGGTGAAAACGTTTCCCCATAGTCTACTCCCATTTTCTGGCTGTAGCCCTTAGCGGTAAATCGAGCCTTGTATTGGTCATTCCCATCTACACCAGACTTGATTGCGTAAACCCACCTACCCCCCACGCGTTTCTTGCCCACTGCTAGTGTTGCCGGGGTGAAGGTTTTGTTCTCATTTAGAGATTGGATTTCTTCATCCATTGCTTTTCTCCATTCTTTTGAATTGTCTGATTGCATTGCTTCATCATAAGTCTGTGGAATGCCACACACTGCTCTACAGCAGTAGTCTACTGTGATATGCATTCCATCACTATCCTCGTCTTCAGTTACGTAGTCACCTAGGTAATTTGGTGCCCTTCTATCTCTAGTTGGATTTTTTGTGCTCGAATGGCTGTTTCCTAATCTCCTTGCTGCTTATAGCCACTAACCGTTAGATGGCGCGATTTAAACAAAAACAGGAGCACAAATGTAGCAAGGCTGCCCCCTTGTGGCGCAAAAGAGAATTAAAATGTTCACCAACTGGGATTAAACAAACTAAAAAATCCCGCTGCAAGTGTGCGGGACAGAACAAATACATTATTGCTTATATCATGTTTATCAAAATGTGTTGTACGTATTGTCTGTTGAATTGTCTTACTCTCCAAAACATTTAGACCCAACGCCTGGGTCATTAGATGCAAAAGTGCTGAACATGTCGTCATAATCTCTAAGGCAGGGATGTCAAAGTCAAATACACCGAGGGCCAAAAAACCAAATTTGCTACAAGCCGAGGGCCGGACTGGTTCAATGTTTATTAAAACATATTGAAATGATTGCACATAGCCTATTGAACCAAGACCCAACACAGTGTATACTATTTAATGCTTAAATGAATAAAGCAATATTTTCTTATGGATCTGTCAGTAATTACAAGTGAAAACATTTTTCAACAAGCAAACAGATAAAAACAAACTTCCTTCAAAGAAAACATGTCCTGTACATTAAATTAATAAAGTAATAAAGGTTTGAAAAGTGCTGGAATTTAGGCTAAAGTACTTGAAAATGCTTGAAATTGTAACTACTTCGTTTCACAACAAATATCTGTCTGACTGAACAGTTCTCTTGTATTACGTTAACAAATACGAGCCTCTTGTAATTCCAGGATGAAACATGAGAGAACGTGAAGACGTTAAGATTGGGCGTTTTGAAAATAAACAACCATTAAATAATGTGAATAAAAAAGCGAATTATTTCGAATCATTTCGACTATATGTATAAATATCTAACTTAATTAAGTTTAACTGGTGCGCGCAGTTACAAAATTCGAGAGGTGCACGACCTCGCGAATCGACAGCGTGCGACGCCCTCGCGCACGGGCGGAGCCACTGCGATTGCGTCATTTTCGCCGCGCAGACCCTTGCCGCTTGTGTGCGCTGCAGTGACTTTGCGGGCTACCGTTGCATTGTGGGGAATGTAGTGTTTGTGCGTGCAAAACACCTTCGGGCGGCTGTGGCCTGCGGGCCGGTTCTAATAGTAATTAAATATCATCCATAGGGCCATAGATAATCAATTCGCGGGCCGGATCTGGCCCACGGGCCTTGACTTTGACATATGTGCTCTAAGGCATCATTTTACTTCTTTTTTTTGTCGTTACATTTTGGTAATTTTTTCCTAACTTGATTAAATTATTCGCAGGTGAACATTCAGATACAGTAAAAAAGGGAATTTGTGAAGGTTTAGATCAACCAATGGTCTCATCTACAGGTCAGAGGTGCGTCTCATGAACCTTTACTGTAATTGGCAAACATTTATAGACGCTAAACACTGCAGTATCACAAAGTCTCATAATGGAAACACAAGGCCATGTGCAGGGTGAACAGCCAAGAAGAGGAGTAAGACTGTGTGGTGTAAGGCTGAGGGGACAAAACAGTGAAATAAGGGCAACAATTGTGGACCATGTTGTACATGTAAGTCATGGTTTTACAATGGCTGAAGCTGGTCACTGGGTGCAGCTGAATATTGGAAGAACAACTGTGTCTGTGTTCAATTGTTCAAACATTTCATAGAGAAAATGTATGTAAATTCAGAAATGTGTATATTCTCTGGAGGCTGTATGTGCTCAGGTTGTTTTGAATGTGTAGAATAAGTTTCTTCTAATTTTGCAGTTTTTCCAGTCAGCTGTCTGTCTTTTCTGAATTTCAATCAGATTTGTTTTTGTCAACAAATTGCAGTGCAAACAATACAGTCAAACAATATTGCTGTACAAAATTGATTCCAGCCCAATTTCTTTCTATCAGTCTCCCACATGCAGTCATGTGTAACTTTGTGTTCTGTGTAACTTTGTATTTTGTGTGTAAAATGTATTGTTTCATTTGATATACCACAGCATGTGCAGCATTCTTGAAATCAAAAGCTTAGCTAGTTTCCATCAGAATGTACTTACAGTCTGCACTGACTGTGACTTGTGACTGTAACGGGCCGCCCAATGGATGGGTTCCCTTTTGAGTCTTGGTCCTCCCGAGGTTTCTTCCTATTCCCCACCATCATAGGGAGTTTTTCCTCACCACTGTCGCCTTTGGCTTGCTCATTAGGGATATGGACCCATAGTATTGTTAACCATGTAAATCCTGTAAAGCTGCTTTGTGACAACATGTGTTGTGAAAAGCGTTATATAAATAAATTTGACTTTGACTTATAGTTGCACTGACAACATGACTAATTATTTTGACTGCCTTGTTCATAGGCAATGGCACACAGACTAGATACTCTGATGGCACTGACAAATTGACTTACCTAAATATTTGCTTTTGAAGCAAAAACAAAGAATTTTGAGTGAATTATGTGCTTTGCAACTGTTTTGAAAATCATGATGAAAGAAATGTACCAAATTGACTGAGAAAAACTGTGAATCAAATCTAGCTACCACCAACTCTCTATCTCCACAAATATGGACTTGTGCTAAAGGGCCGCCCAGTGGAGGATGGGTTCTCTTTAGAGTCTTGGTCCTCCCGAGGTTTCTTCCTAATCTCCACCATCATGTTTTTCCTCGCCACTGTTGCCTTTGGCTTGCTCATTAGGGATCTGGACCCATATGATTGTAAAGCTGCTTTGTGACAACATGTTTTGTAAAATGCACTATATAAATAAATTTGACTTGACTATCTATCTCTCTCTCTCTCCATCTATCTATCTATCTATCTATCTATCTATCTATCTATCTATCTATCTATCTATCTATCTATCTATCTATCTCTCCAGAGATGGGTAGAGGTTCACCAATCTGTCAATATTGCATCTAAATATTTTCTAAAAAGAAGTGCAAATATTTTAGCCAAGACTGTATACAGTTTTATATTATTAGTCAAAAACGTTCTAATCACTTACTTTAAGTCAATACAATGAATAAGATATTAACTGATTTTAAATAAGAACCCTGATTACAAAATGCAAAACAGAATGTACATTTCCTAGGACATATGTTATGAAGGTGCAGTTGGTGCAGTGAGATTGCTGTTTATCCATTTCTATTCTTATTGTGCTTTATTTCAGACCAACATGCTGTCACTAAGTGGAGGCCACACAATAAAGAGAACGATATGGTGGATCTCCAGCAAGGTCTTCACCCCAAACCTGGCAAAAAGCCTTAACTGGTGTGGCAGGGGACACAAGCGAGGATTAAAACAGACAGCCTGTGGACAGCTTATTATTGGTGAGTATATTGGAACGACTTACATGTTACATTTTTAGCTTTAGCATGAAGCGCATAGCATTTACGGACTCTTATAGGTCATGTGGTTTTTAAAGTTTTACGGCAAAATGACCGGTAAATAACAACACCTTTGTATATTTTGGAAAATACTACTCCTCCTTCAATTACTTACTATGCTTGTAACCTAATACCTTAAGCCTAGCCTAATAACAGATACATTAGATGATTTATTTCTTACATGCAGTTTACTTAATGTATTCAGGGTAATATAACTGATAAATGTGTAGCCCTTATGCCTCTTTAACAAGAATAGTAATAATATTCTACATTTTGACACACAGCTGCCGCAATGAAGAACCCAGCGCTGCCCGCTCCCATGAAAGCAGAGGATGAAAAATGCCTAAAAGACTACCTCCACCTGGCACCAGCAAGACGCTCATCTTTAATTTGTTAATTACACGTTTGTTGCATATTGTTGATTTTCTGTTAAATAAACATGTTAAATGAAAATCCCTTTCACTTAATTTTGTTTTGTGCTAATAATATTAATAATATTAATTAATTACATAAAATAATATAGCATAATTTTCCAGTGTATATTTCTGTTTGAGTCTTTAGGCTTCTTAGTGGCTCATACGATCTCACTGCTTGTGTATTTCATAGCTTTAACTTAGGGAGGAAGAAGAATATAAAATCTAGCTTTAAATGTAATTCAATCTGGTTTGATTTGAAATGCCACATTCACAGGGTTGCCAACTTTTGACGTTCGCTTGGAGTGAGATTTTAACCTGGAGCCGGTGGCGAGTGTATTTTGTTGAGCGGGGGGGGGGGGGCGAACGTAAAACGGACACAGATTCAGTGTTGTATCGCCGGTGGATGGCGCCAGAGCTAGCGAACTAGTAACGTATTGAATCATATATGTGGCTCTGGGGTAAATAAACCCAATAGTATACGGCGCGAGACTGGGAGACTCTCTCACCATGGCTCTCTCATCCTGGCTGCACCGCGCTGGTGAAGTTCCGTTATAGTATCGCGTGATAGGAATTTCTAAATAAAAGTAATAAATGCAAATTTACCGTTTCTACATAAATAACTACATATACTACTTATACCTTCACTCTTTGTATTTACGAAACATCCCATATGGCATTATAAGGATGTTTGCAAAGGATTTGAAAACTTCAATGCACATTAAACTTAATGTTTTGCAGATAAAATTCAGGTAGAAATACATGAAAACACACAAACAAAATATTTCCATTTAGAACTTTATTTTTGCAAAAGCCGCATGGCTTCCCCTCTTTAAACACTGTTCAATTTACAGTTGATTGGTATTCCCAATTTGTCAAGCATTGTTCATTGTTCCCATGCGAAGTTTACAATGCAGAGAACTTAACAGGCTATTCTTAAATGTTTTCCTCTCCATAAAGTAACTTTATGAACATATACACTGCCAATACAAGACTAGAATGTAAGATTCGTTTGTCTACAAAAACGAGGTATTTTAACTTACACTAAACGCTGGCGTCGGCCATCGTTTTGCACACGAACGAGCATGCGCGAGATCAGGAACGCGTTTGTGCCATGGCCAGGCAGCCACGCACACGCAGCCACGGGGAGGTGGTCTCTTTTCTCGAGCCGTACCCTTTTTTTTCGGCGTGAGATATCGGAAGTGTGGCGTGAGAGCGTGTGAAAACGGTCAAATGCGTGTGTCTCACGCTCAATGCGTGAGAGTTGGCAACCCTGCATTCAGGTACGTTCAGATGCTGCATTTTAGCTATAGGCCTACTGTACATATAAGTCTGGAATGCAGCGTATGAACGTCATTTTGGCATCCAAGCCTGCCGTTTAAAAGACGTACTACAGATGAATAAACGCCGTATTAAATAGTCTAGGAGAGATCTCATAAGCGTCTCCGAGACGCAGGCGCGATCATGACGCAGCCAGGTAGGTCTGTAATGCAGCTGCTGGAGGTCTTTCACGATCCACCACAGACTATCAGAGACGTGTTGGCGATGAGCACGCGCTCTATTAAATACGTATTCCAGACGAACTGTGTTACATCCAGCAGAGTCTCTGAGATGTACATGTGCTATCAGTTTATCCTTCTATACAACCCCCTTCACCAAGCGTTCGGCTGAAGAATTAAAAGCATAAAGGAGTTTGTAGTGGACAGACCCAATTTTAGGGTTCGTACGACTGCTTGAAATACTTGGAAATACTTTCATTTTAATGTTGCTTTTTCAGATTAAAAAAAAGTGTTGGATATTGGCTAAAGCATTTGAAGATGCTTGAAATGAACTGTGTTTCGTTTCGCAACAAATAGCTATTTGACTGAATGGTTCGCTTATATAACGTTACAAATATATAAGTTACAAATACATAAGAAATGTATCAACCTCTTGTAATTCCAGCGGTAAACTCGAGAGTGCATTAAGACGTTAAGATTGTGTGCTTTGAAAATAAACTACCATTAAATAAAATATTGCTAGTTTGTTAGGTAAGGTAGAGCTACTGGATTAAATCCTACCCAAACGAGCATATATCTTAACTACATATTAATACGCCAACGTGATCGTTTGGGGGGGGGGGGGTGGTTAGGTAATAGCTAGCGAGCGAATTAGAGAAAAAGCAAAACTGTAGCTGGCTACCCAAACACGCACATTTAAAACAGTGCTGTTGTTTTGTGTATTGTTTTGAAATTAATCGACCTTATATTTGATCTTATATGCTAATAAAGCAGCGCTGCGTAGCGCGTTGTGGTGCCTGTTACCACGTCACAATCGTAGAATTCGAATTGAGCTTCCATGGAAACCGCTAGTTTACATTACGCGTTGTCATAGTGATGTGCAAACAGAACAACATTTACGGTCGACTACGAATGAATTCCGTGTCGTTTTCTTCTGCTTTTTATTCAAAAAGTTTGTTCTGAGGTTAGTTAACCCAGATAACTAAATAAGATATTCAGATTGGTTAAATCTCTACCACCTGGTCCATGGCGTACTTTGACTCCATGGCTACAAGCAGCAGTTTCCTCAGCATGGACGACTACCGTCTAGTGCAGCACGAGGTCCTCTGCTCTGCCTCCAACAGATACGAGGTGCTGGAGTTCCTTGGCCGCGGGACTTTTGGCCAGGTGGCCAAGTGCTGGAAGCGCGGCACCAGTCAATCTGTCGCCATCAAGATCCTGAAAAATCACCCTGCCTATGCCCGCCAGGGCCTGATCGAGGTGGGGAAATTATGGTAGATTTAAAAGAGGTTTTGAGAATCAATGTGTCAGGGCTGGCTCGGCTGCCACTCCCTCTACCACCAGGAGTTGCGGGACGTAATCAGCAATGATCCGTTTCAGCTGTCTGAAGTTTTGTTTATTGTTTTACCGTGCTCTCACGGCTTATATTGTTTCTCTTTTCACACGTCAAGTACCTCCCTGTACTCCCGCGTTACACAATTGTAGCCCTGATTGTGATGTTGCTTTGTTCCTGCTCTAATAAGATGTAATAGGCTGATATTGGCTAACACTGCAATTTGTAATCAGGGGCAGTGGCGGCTGGTCAATATGGGGCGCTGGGGCGCCGCCCCCTTAATATTGTTCCGATATTAAAATGAGTTCATTATAAACTGCGATAGTGAGGAAATTATTTAGTGACACTGTGTGTCTAATTGCCATGTTTGAATTTATTAAAAGTGTAAACACATAATTGTATTTAATTGCTTACATTGTGCACACTTCCTGTGTGCGGGGCACCGGTCTAATGAGAGTGCATGGAGAGGCATAAACTTTTGCCAAGCACTGATCTGAGGCTGCAGTTTAATTGGTCGGTTTCAGACACACCCACTCTTGTTGGACACACCCACTCTTGTTGGTAGTGTCAGTCAGCTGCGGTTCGTTAAAGCTGGTTTATACTTTCGCGAGTGATCGTAGGGCGAGACTCCGCCCACCTCACGCGAACCTCCAACATAAATCGGTTCATGTTGAATATCAGCAGGCTGGAGCAGCAGCTCATACAAAATGAGAGAAAATTCAGTTTTATCTTTACAAAATAATCTTCTCACAAAGCATTCACTTGAAGAACGTTAGGGCAAAATTCATGTTCAAATAAATAAAGGGCAATAAGACTGCTTTATTTGTTTTTAATTTGTTTACACCCCCCTCGATTATTTGTGCACCAGCCGCCACTGATCAGAGGTCATTTCCCTCTGGAAAAGAGCATCTGCCAAATATAGCAAAAGTAAATGTCTGAAGGGAGCCATGCAGTAACTGGGCTGATGCTATTGAAGTTACGTAGCATATTAGCCCTTGAATGCTGTGCCCACATAACTTAACGCCTGTCCCATCTTCCCCCATCTGCTCAGATGAGCATCCTGAGCCGTCTCAACAAGGAGAACGTAGACGAGTTCAACATTGTTCGCTCGTACGAGTGCTTCCAGCACAGGAACCACTTATGCCTGGTGTTTGAGATGCTGGGGCAGAGCTTGCAGGACTTCGTCAAGCACAGCCCGCTGCCGCTGAAGTGCATCCGGCCCATAGTGCAGCAGTTGGCCATGGCGCTCCTGAAGCTGAAGAGTCTGGGCCTGATCCACACCGACCTCAAGCCTGACAACATCATGCTGGTGGACCCCGTCAGGCAGCCGTACCGGGTCAAGGTCATCGACTTCGGCTCCGCCACCCACGTCTCCAAGGCTGTGTGCTCCTCCTACCTGCAGACCAGATACTACCGGTGAGTGGCACGGCCTAAGGCATATTGGAAACAGATGCATGGTTGCGGGAATCGCTTCTGCTCGAGTGTGCTTGAGAGGTGAACTGCCCGTTGTGGATGGCTATGGTGACACGGCTGCACATTAAGATTGTGATAAGCATTACGATGAACTGCAACGCGTTTGATTGCCATTTGATTTATAAGTGATGTATTTTTAACTGGATCATGTAAGTGTTGTCATTTATCCAAACACCAAAGAATATCTTAATATCTTCAGTGCCTGAGAAGTTAAGATGCTCTCAGCACACATAAAAATATTTTTTTGGTTGGTTTTATGCTTCAGGCTTTGGTAATATCAGTACAGGGTACCTGCACTGCTCCATTGTAGTTACACCATGGCAGTGTTGTTCTGTATTTACGTAGTGGAGAACAGCACATCAGTATGTAGTGTCAGTGTGTCAGTGTAGTGTCAGTGTCAGGTTACACTACAGTAGTAGATGGGTAATGCACAGGCCAGTATTGTGCTACCAATTTACCAAAAGAATATTTCAGGTAGTAAAAAAAATACTTCTTAAAGCTTTTACATTTTCACACATTAATTCATCACTCTGTGTTAAAGTGAGTACCTTTGAATCACCACAAACCACATATCATGCTAAACGTGATGATGGACGTTTTTGTCTTTTTGGTCCAGATCGCCCGAGATCATCCTGGGTCTCCCGTTCTGCGAGGCCATCGATATGTGGTCCCTGGGCTGTGTCATCGCCGAGGTCTTCCTGGGCTGGCCCCTGTATCCTGGAGCATCTGAATACGATCAGGTCAGCCCACGGGCCTTGGACCCGAACCTCGCCTTTCTCACGCTTCTGTCTTTATTCACGAAGCATCGAAGAACAGTGCTGATTTAGAGTCTGCTTTCCCACCTCCTTTCCAGAAATTCCTCGCTGTGTAATAAAGATGTAAATCTTGTTTGGGAGAAGAGTGGAGTTGCTAACAGTGATGGCCACCTTTATTCTAACTATGCAGCTTGCTAGCTGTTCTGTAATGACTGGCAAGGAAGAGACTATGAATGATTTTTGGGGAACCAACAAAACAATTAACTCAAATGTGTTGAGAGTGTGATCTGTGGGCCCTTTAGGCCTGAGATGTGTTTGCTGGCTATAATTGGTAATCTAATAAGAGCTCTTTACAGTAGTGCTAGAAATACTGTCTTGCAGTGGGAAAAAATCTCAGGTTTGCATGACAGTGGAATTCTAAGATGGGTCCAGGTGAAGCTCCCAGTACAACAGGGTTGACTGGTGCAAGGTGTTTTAGGAAAGCGAAGCCCTTACTGTGTTAGGGGTGCAGACCCATGGTGGCTTTGTGGCTGTAGGGACATGTAGGGTTTGGATAGAGTAGTTGTCTTTGCTAGCTCGTCTTCAGGATCAATATATGAACATAAAATAAAGTCATCCCATCATACCATAAAATCATCCCGTGATTTTGCCCATTGGGGGCAACACGGTGGCTTGGTGGTTAGCACGTTTGCCTCTCAGCACTGGGGTCTTGGGTTCAAGTCCCTATCTGAGTGGAGTTTCCATGTTCTCCCTGTGTTTGCGTGGGTTTCCTCCGGGATCTCCGGTTTCCTCCCACAGTCCAAAAACATGGAGGTTAGGTAAATTGGCAGTCAACAAAAAATTCTCCCTGAGTGTGTGTCTGTGTCTCTATGTTCAATAAAAAAAGTTGTGTCTGTGTCTGTGTACGTGCGTGTGTGTGCTTGTATGCCCAGTGGTGGATGGTGCTCTGCCACTAGGGTCTGTCCTCTCTCCCCTTCCTGCACCCCATTCAGTCCCCCAGGGGGCTGTGGCTTCCGGTAGAGAGTACGCTGTGCGCAATTGGCTGCCGCTTCTCGCCGGTGTGTGTGTGATTGATTGTCTGTGACTTGTACCTGTGTTAAATTGTAAAGCGCCTTGGGAATCTGGAAAGGCGCTATATAAATCGAACATTCATTCATTCATTCATTCATCCCTCCTGTACGCTGTCGCCGCAGATCCGGTACATCTCCCAGACGCAGGGCCTTCCAGCAGAGAACCTCCTGAGTGCGGGAACCAAGACCAGATGCTTCTTCCACAGGGGCTCTGGCTCCAGCTACCATCTGTGGAGACTCAAGGTCCCCCATCCTTCTTGTGCCATGTGTTCGGTTCATAAGAGATCTGTAATGGCACCTGACAGTACACCTGAACGTTTTTTCTCCTTCTATGTTCCCCAGACGCCTTTAGAGCATGAGGTGGAGCTTGGCGTCAAGTCCCAAGAGACCAGGAGATACATTTTCGACCGTCTCGATGACATGAAGCAGGTTATTTGTGCTCTTGTACACCTTATTGCACGTTTGCATCACTGCTGTGACATGCAAATGAAGAATAAAGCGCACCAGCTGCTGGTGGAGCATGTAGAGCAAGGTCTTGGTTTTGAGTTCAAGGGTTCGAGGGTTCGTGCTGTCATAATAAGAAGTGTATGTAAGTCACAACAGCGCCTGTGAAATGCAGAGGAACACACGGCAATGCTGCTGCTGAAACAGCGTCTTATGCACATCGCCGCCCTCTGCTGGCACATAATATGACCTACCCGTTCGTCTCCCATGCAGGTCAACATGCCCATTCTGGAAGGCACAGACGTTCAGGTGGAGAAGGCTGACCGGTGGGAGTTCATCAACCTGCTTAAAAAGATGCTGACGCTGGACGCAGGGAAACGGATCACGCCATTGGAGACTCTCAAACACCCATTCGTCACCATGGCTCACCTCTCTCACTACCCTCACAGTGCACAGTGAGTGTGTACAGGGCCGTCCCTCCGTCTCACACAGTCCAGCCTGTGTTCCAGCTCCGACGCGGGCAGGATGGTTTGCGTGTCGATCATTATGCAGGGCTGGGCGCTCCATAATTTGCTTCTTTCGTGTAAAATGTATTCAGACAAGGAGCTAAGAATTCCAACTGGAAGCACACTAAAGTTGCATGCAAATGGAAGAAAACCCCAAAGAGCTCTTTTTAAGGAACGCCATCTTATTGTAACTTGCTGTAGCACAGTGCTGTAACTCACCTCTTTCTGTCTCACTGACTCTGTGTGTCACTCTCGTTGTCTGTCTCACTCTCTGTCTCTCTCACTTTGCAGTGTAAAGTCTTGCTTCCAGAACATGGAGATCTGTAAGCGGAGGTCCACGGGCTTCGACGGCAGCAGAGGCCTGTTCGGCAGTGGGGGCGTGGCTGGGGGCGGGGCTGGGGGCGGGGGCCAGCACCAACTCCAACCTCCCAGTCACCTTCAGCAGCCAGCCCGACCAACACAGCCAGGTGGGCCTGCCAGCACAAGCTTGTCGTGTGTTGCACCAGTATCCCCAAACCTACAGCTCACATTAAACACTGCAGGTGTTCAGATAAGAAATTACTCACCGGAAATGTGCTTTTCAGCTATGTTTGAAGGGTCTTGCCATTAAGTACATGTGCCCTGTTTGTTGGTTGTGTGTGTGTCCTCTGCCACGCACCCATCTCAGCCCATCGTCATCTCGGACACACTCCACCCCGCTGTCAGAATAATCACCATCTCCAGCGAGACCGAGGGCAAGGACAATCCCACCAGGTGCCCTCCCCACGAACTCCTTTGCTCCGCCTCCTGTGCCTCTGAGCTCTGTGTTTGCTCTGTGTTGAAACGGTCACCCTTCTGTTTGCTCACTTTGTGGATTTAAACACTCCTCCCTAGCTGCGGCGTGAACAAGCGGGTGGACGTCAACAGCTGTGTGACCGTGCGGGACTCGGACATCTGCAGCCCGCTCAGCCCCAGGCGCCTGCCCACCTTTGTGGAAAACGCCGCCACCCTGCCCAAGTCGCTGGCCATGGTCATCCCACCGGGTGAGTCCCACGCGCTCTGCCTCTCCCTCCCCTCCGGCTCTGTCGACAGGCCGCAGTCGTTGATCACTGTCTCACATCTCCTTATAGAATAGAGCGCCGCGGCCTCCGGGATGGTCCAAAAAGACCTCGGTTGTGCCTTCTGCCAGAGCAGCCCTGCCCGGCGCCGAGAGACACAGAGCCGCGTCCTCCAAGTTTCAGCCTCTCTGAGCCAGGTAGAGCGTCTGTAGAGCAGTTTGCCTTCTCACGCTGCAGCTGCCGTCACACTTCACACTGCCCCATAGAAAATCTTATCTTCGCCCTGTTGTCTTATCCACATGCTGCAACCAGGTGTAGTCCAGAGAGTTGTTCAGCTGGGAGTATTGATATCTCACTGCCATTTTGTGTCTTGGCTCCTCCTACAGGTCCAGGATCTGTTGTGATCTCATGACAGTTCAGGAGGCAGATCCCCCTGGCACCAGTCCACCAGTCAGGAGGATCAACTCACTCCCTGCTCTTTCTTCAATTTGCACTCCTGTTACATTTGCACATTATATTTCTAATTCATTGCATACGTTCACTTTAATCGTAATTACACCAGATTCCTCATACATTCACTTTGCACATACAGTATGTTTACTTACTGCTGCATACGCCACTTACTTGAATGTAAATTTCAGAGACCTCTATTTATTTTATTATATATATAAACAACTCAGCTATATTTTTTATCTTTACTATTGTACTTACCGTTACTATTGTACTATTCCTTTTTTTACTGTTTTAGTTAATGTTAATTTTAAGTAAATGTTTACCGCTGCACTATGGAGTCTGAGAGTAACGTAATTTCAATCCTGTGTATGTCCCGCACGTATCACAGATTTGACAATAAAGTAGACTTTGACTTTGAACTACCCCTCAGCAGGCTCTTCTTACCTGAAAAAAATGACTTTATTACAGAATTTCAATACTGCAGTGTCTGGGCTTTTTTGCTTGTTTGTTAGTCCATTTTTGTTTGTTTTAGCCTATTTTAGTATTTTGTTTTTAAATTATGTTTATTTCAGATGCATCATCTGTTTTATATATTTATTTTTATTTAACATTTATTCAACCAGGAGGAATCTCACTGAGTTACGATACCTCTTCTCCCAGGGAGTCCTGGCCAATATTTGCAGAACAAAACAATTATACACAATGACATACAATACTTCTATACACAACACAATTTCAGAGAGGGTAAGAAGCCTAGGTTTAAGACAGCTTGACGCTCATTCCAAACATAAGGCGCATACAATGAAAAAGCCATTTTCCCCAACTCAATCAATCAATCAATCAAATTTTATTTATATAGCACTTTTTTACAACAGTTGTTGTCACAAAGCAGCTTTACAAGTGCCGAGTCCTAGCCCCCAGTGAGCAAGCCAAAGGCGACAGTGGCAAGGAAAAACTCCCTAGTTTTTTGCATGAGGAAGAAACCTTGAGAGGAACCAAGACTCAGGGGGGGAACCCATCCTCCTCTGGCCGACACCGCTCACCATGACCAACTCTGTTCTTTCTAATGGGCTATCTAAGAGCAACTTATTTTGTGATTTTGTATTATATAAATAAGATAAATTAGATTGAAATGGAAGTAGATTAGAAATATATAAAGGTATTTTCTCCATTAGGGCCTTTGCAATAAAAAATCAATACATGATACTTCCTACTAATAATTCTATCCACTGAATTTCTGTGACATTACATGTACACCGTATACGTCCTGTGTGTGAGGCGCCGAACTAATTCGTGTCTATTAAACTTTTGGCAAACACGTGACTTGGAGAAGCAGTGTGTGATTTAACAGTGTGTGATAATGCAGACACGAAATAAAGACGACTATTGTATTCTTCATCACAGCTGTGGCGTTATGGTGAAATATCTGATCGGTTAGAGCAGTTCTTAACCAATTAGATTGTGTGGCAGGAACAAATTGTTTTATACATGTGTTAGCAATGTATAAATTTAGATAGATTGCTGATAATGCTAGCTTGCTGCTAACGTTAGCATTCAGTAAATGTGTTGCTGTGTTTAGAGTTTTAAAAATGTATCTCAAGTATTGGGAAACGCATGTTAGCAGTCGTAAAAAAACTAAAGGATTTCTTAGAATTTAGCAGAAATTTTAGTTAGAAATACACTCACTACCAGCAGGATGTAAAGTTGGTGTTTATTTTAGCTTGTTTGAAGTAAATAAATGAAAATGCTTCCTCTCTCTCTCTCTCTCTCTCTAATTTTATGTTGCGCAAGGCAAGCATTTTATTGCTCAAAAATAACTTTATTGCTTAAAAGCACTGATTTGAGGAATCTCTGTTCATGTCACGTTATAGCCTATGTCTTGTCATTCACTTGATCTTTTGCATGAAGCACACTGTTTTGCTTTTGACTGAAAGCAGTAATGGTTTAAAATGTTATTTGATGCCAAATGATAATAAACAAGTTCATATCTATGAAACCAGTGTTGTCAGTGAAGTTCATTTACAATAATTATAACAATTAATTATTAATAATAAAAAATCTCATAAGTATCTCTTAAGTTATTTGTAACTGTGTAGTGATTAATACTGTAGCAGGAACCACATACCAAAATTATAGCAATAGCAAAAATGCCTTTATTAAAACTCACATTCTAACATCAGAGAGACCCAACAAGTGTTTGTACATGCCGTCTTTATATACGATTTCTCCACGCCCCAAACTCACAGATCTGCTTCTATGCCTTACATGGTATTGTTGTTCGAACAAACAAGACTTCTCTCTTTGTCTCCAAACCTAACATCTCTTATACATATGGTTCCTGTCTCTGGACTGTCTGCTTGACCCGAGGTCACCATACATCAGGATGTCATACATTCATGTTTCACCCATGTCAGCATTATTAGTTCACCACTTCTGCTTGAGCAATCACCTTCTCGTTTAAACTCCTTACGCATCATGATTTCCTAAGGCCCTCTCTCGGGTTCACAGCTCGGACACATTTAAAACAATAGTTACATTTAATTCCTATATTATGTTTAAAGGGTAAGCAAAATATATTGTTGCTAATGCTAGTGCTAAGCAAAAGGATCCAAATCCAAAATCACAACAAAAGTTAAATTAACAAGTAAAAGCAACTGAGTAATTTTAAATTGAGTAAATTTAGTAATTTCAACTTTTGATTAGTTCACTCTATTTAAATCATATAAGTATGAATTGTATCCATACAACTCAATTATATTAGTTTTGACAGAAGCCATTACTTAATTTTTTTGAGGCAACGAGTTACCTCTGTTTTTTAAGTAGATTGAACTTATTAGGGTTAATTGGTTGCCTTGAAGTTTGCGGTGGGGAGCAAAGACACGAGGGACACGCCTACTTTTTTGGTAGCCTATCAGTATAGTTAATTATATTTCCTCTTATGTGACTGGATTATCCTGGATGATTTGCGTTAGCGTTTGGATAGCTCGTTAGCTGACCAGGGGGCTATTCCATGAAGCGAGCTTATGAAAGCGGCGCTTATTAGAGTGAGCCTCGCTTGAGTTAGCCAAACAGTTCACTTCCGTCTAGTTCCGTTCCACTAACGAAATCCAGACGCAACCTATTCCCGCTAATTCAAGCCAGGCTTTTGTAATTGGCGATCATGCGCGTGCATGTTGTTGTTGTCATGGTGAGCGGTGTCGGCCAGAGGAGGATGGGTTCCCCCCCTGAGTCTTGGTTCCTCTCAAGGTTTATTCCTCATGCAAAAAAACTATGGAGTTTTTCCTTGCCACTGTCGCCCTTGGCTTGCTCTCTGGGGGCTAGGACTCGGCACTTGTAAAGCTGCTTTGTGACAACAACTGTTGTAAAAAGCGCTATATAAATAAAATTTGATTGATTGATTGATTGACTCCAAGTTACTGATTAAACCAACACTACTTCTCATGAATACATGACAGCTGTTCTGAAAAGGATGGGAAGGATGCCTCTGTGACCAGGGAATTTGATGAATATATTAAGGAAACGCTTAAGCGCAAGGTAAACCTTTCGAATTTCGCGGCAGACCGTTGCCTTACTAAGATGTTATGCATCCCCAACACTGTACAGAAATGCATGACTGGCAAAGAAGCGCAAAGCGATACAGACCGTTTGGGGTTTGGTAAGAGCTTTACAACGTCTAGTGGTCTTCTCAATATATGGCCCCAGTAATTTACAAAGATATATAATACTGTGTCTTCTGAACAAATAAGTAGTCATCTGGAAAGCCCAGTGGATCTGTCCTGTCCTGGAATGACCTTGGAGCTGGTAGCATGAATGCTCTGCACACTATACACGCTCCCTCATCTACTGGATTCTCTACAAATGGACATGCCATGGTCAATCAGCCTTCAGCCTTCACTGTTAGCTGCTCTTTTATAGCCTACATTTTGGATTATTTGTATCACCTGTATGAAAATCTTGGTAAGGTAGTTGTCTGTGTCCATTTCCTTTTTGCACCATTAAGTTAACCACACATTTACATTATTTATACTGAACATATATAAATTGCAGAGTGATATGATTTGCTTGTAATTTGAACACAAAAGAGGAAGTATGGGGATAAATATATACCTAAAAGTATCCACCTAAATTACTCAGTATTAATAATTATTAATACTCAGGTACAAAGAATTGTATTTTTTGTGATATAGAGTTTATACTAATGTATGTTTCTGCACCATAACTGCGATTAGACACTGTATTCCATTTTACACTGACCTGAATTTGTGAAGATTAAACCAATACATTAAAATGTACAGAAACCTCACTGATTAACAATGAATATGTACTCTTAAGATCGAAATATATATTGCATTTGGAAATATAATTATTAAATTTTGATAATAACCTGCAATCATTCCAAAGTAATAATTACAGTACTCAATTAAATGTATAAAGATATGATATTATATGCTACATCCACAGCAATTTAATGGATAGAACTACAGTGGAACCTTGTTCCTCAATTCAGTTTCCCGGATGGCGAGACTGACATCACGCTGCTCAGCCAATAGAAGCGGTCCCGCTAAGCTAAGCCTCAACTCTAGCCTGGTACAGAGCAGGTTAGTTCAAACGTATATGTTGCTGTAGTAACTGAGCGAGGCTCAAGTCTAGCCTCAAGTCTAACCGAATTTGAGCAAAATGAGCCAGGCTTGTCTTAAAAAGCCCGGCTTACTGAGTTAGCTCGCTTTGTGGAATACCCCCCAGATCCTTGTTTCTTGTGTATGTGATAAATTACATTCTGCACAGTTACCTCAGGATATGTCAACAGAAAATAACAATCATAGAACAATATATATCTATAGTCACCATGACAACAGTTATCAAAAGTGCAAAAAGAGCAGAGCTCCTAGGTGTGTTAAACCTGATGTGATTCACTAAAATCTGTGCTCCTTATTTAAAAGGACTTCTGAGTTTAAGGATTTAGCTTTCTGCTAATTCAAAATGTTAAAAACGTTTGACTTTCTTCCTCTCTCTTTCATTTAGAGTGCAGGCACAGTAAGAAATGCACAAACATCTCCATCCTCAAGTAGAATCCATGTTGGGCTTTATTTTGGTCTGGAGGTCTGGCTGGCAGCTCTCATGTGGTCGGGAGGTTCTTCACAATCTCTCTTAGGCTCTTGCGGATATTGGAAGGTTGGTAACCAGCGCAGTCCAGCAGCGCGGGGCCCATGTGAGCATGAAGGGCTTGGCATAGGTGGACAGTGGCCCCTCTCACGCTTCCACCCCTCCCGTGGACCGTACCACTGTTGCTGGAGGTCCCCAGGAGGTACCAGAGCAGAGGGAGCACCTTCTGCTCAACCAGTTGTGGCTTGCAGGGGTAAAGTTCTCTAACCAGCTCTATAAAAAGAACATTTAAAAGGAACAATGATAAATAAATCAACCCTGGACAGCACTGGGTTATTACAGAAGCATTTTCTTAACCTAGAAAGATTTCATTCAATTAAAGTGACAGTATTTGGTAACTATGGTAACTCTCTGGAATGATTATTATCAATATTATAAATATTATTAATATAGGAATTATAGTATTTCTGGTAAATCTTTTATCTTTTTTTATATCTGGCATCTCTTAGCATATCAGTGGAATGACTTTCTGAAAGAATAGTTTTTTGATAAATGTATTTGAAATTCAAGCCGGTTCATTTTGAACCATGCTCTGTCCTTTAACTACTGGGTCTGGGACTACACTGTGCATGCCCTACTGTAAATACAATGTGTGGTGCCACACACTGCCCTGTACTCGAGTATTTGTTTACAATATATGTCTACACATACATTTGTTTAATGAGTTAACATGGGGCATAGTGGATGGGATAAAAAATCTTCATCATTTATCCAATCATGAATCGCTACCTTGGATTTCAGAGTGTGGACAGTGTCCCTGATGGTTGCCAGGTCTTTGGCAGGGATGCACTTTTCCACCATCTTATCAAAGTCGTGGTGGGAGGACAGGAACAGCAGGATACGCCGGCCAAAGCACCTGAGACGAGGAACAGACCCCAAAACAGGAGAGAACCATGAGGGACCCGTAACTCACAGCACACCGACCATTTATCTTACCAGCACAATTTTACAAGGCTGTCTGTGTCTAGAAAACACGATAGTGCTTCTATTACTCTACAATTTAGCAGCATTTGCTGACTTCAGAGTATCAGACTAGGAGACTAAAAGAATCAGCAAAATATTACTATCTGGGAAACTGAATAAGCTTTGTAGAATTCTCGTTCTGATCCCAGTACTAACTTGGTTTCTTGTGAAGAGTCCTGTGCCAACTTGGAGACTGCAGGAATAATTCGCGGTGTGATGTCTTTCGCCCCAGACAATAAGCGGCCAGCACCAATCTTCTCTACCAAAGTAGCCAAGTGCCGAGCAGTACACTTTCTTACTGCAGCATTCAGATGACTTTTGAGGAAAACAGAAGGAAAAAAATAACTATTATTATAATAGTAATAACTATTAATCCATCCAATGTATACAGTACAACTTTTAACTTCTATAAAGAAACTTAAAACCCTTATGTATGATCTAAGTGCACAATCAAATGATCATATTCTATTCGATTGCTTAGCTTGCACCAGTTAGTGTACATGTGTATTTTTAAACAGAAAATGTTTGTATGTCCTCTGTGAGCTAGCTAACTAGCCTATTTTTTAAGCATTGTGAAGGGCAGTTTGGATCAGCAGAGCGGAGATGGAACGCAATAAAAATAACATATAAGAGGATAAATAACTAAAAATATTGATATAGGCCAGGGCAATATTTTGAAAGAACATTGGAGAGGTAAAAACAGCAGCAAAAAACAACAGCCAAAATTAGTGCTGTGTTAGCTTCTTGTGACTGTTGTTGCTATCTGAAAGCCACAGTTTAAAGCTCACTGCATGCTAACTGACCAGAGTCCTCCAGCGAGAAGGGCGTTCATGCTCCGAATGGGGGTGCAGTTCTGCACCATGCTGTCCAGAGCTGTGTCCACGTCCTGCCTGATGAAGCCTTTGGACTCCGCTGCTTTGTGGAGGAGGACCTTAGCCGTTGCCTCCATTTCCTGGTCCATCCCTTTCTGCAGGCTGGAGTACAACTCCCTCAAGGACACCACCGCCGTGCGGGACACGCCAGAGCGCAGGTTCAGCACCTGCAGGAAAGACGACGTTCCAGCTCGTTTTAGCCACATCCAACACTGCCACCGCCATCTTAATAAGTATAATCCACCACTGCAATGTGTTATGTAGGCGGAAATACCTTAATCACTAATTACAGTTAGATATGCCATCTGAATTTCAATTAGATGAGAAATGTTTTTATCAAAAAAGAATTTCAAAGTACTATGCAAAATCTGCCTTGACTGTCAGCAACATCACCTGTAATGTGTACATGCTGATGGCATGTTTGTATTCTGTCTATCCACTGATGTTTGCACTGGACATACACGGACATCAGTGGGTTGTGCCTCTTCGGTAATGGTAGACCTTGATCTGATTGTTCTCGTCCAGGCCGAGCTGGACCAGCCCATTGGTGGGTGGGGCAGCTGGGTAGCGTGTGAAGAGAGGCCTGGGCAGAGGTTCAGGAGAGTACAAGGGTGCAAGAGAGTGTGTGTGAAAATATGATGCATTCTGTTCCCGTACTGGTTTGTGTGTGATACGTACATGTGTATAAGCTGAGGGGGAGAGAGAGATTGTGAAAGGATACACATTTGGGTCTTTGCGTTGTGATTCCAGCCACCTTTTGTTGTCTTCAATCAGTCTCTGCAGCCTCTGGCTATCTAGCTCAGAGGAGAGACTACACACACACACACACACACACACACACACACACACACACACACACACATAATGGAAAAGCACTGTATGAGTTCATCAATTTTCCTTTCAAAATCAACAGCAGCACTGACTCTGTGAGTGAGAGTGAGAGATTGTGAGCGAGCCTGCACAGGTGTGCAAGTGTGTGTAGTCACCTTGCTGGAGTGTATCCACTATATGCTCTGGTAGCCCTCATGGGATAGCGGGCACTGGTATCCATGGAAACTCCTAAAATCAGAGCAGTCTTAATACAGGTAGTGCGGTTTAGATTTAAGCTAATCTGAAGCAGGTCTCTACACTGCACCACACTTGCACTGGAAAAGATCGGCATTATCCAAGCACAGAAAATCAATGGAGGTCATCAACTATGCAAAAAAGGCTATAAATCCAGCAGTGACTGGTTTGTGCTTGAGGGAGAGGCAGAAGTTTTCTATTTGTATTTTAAAGGTTTTACGAGTGATGAAGAAATGAAGCATTAGTGAAAGTTACTGCAGCCCACTGAGGTGACCACTGCTCATCACTGCTAATGTTTGGGGTGTGTCTGTCTCTACGTACCAGGGAAGAGTTTGCTCCAGTGGGAGTTCAAATGAAGGTCAGACCCGTGTGTTTTTGGGACAGAACAGTGTAAGAAACTGTTCTGATTGGCCAATGAAGAGGAGGCGGGGCTTGGTGTCCATGCCCAGGACGGGGCAGGAGGGAAGGAGGAGGACGGAGGTGGCTGAGGGAGGGGCTGGACGGTCCTCCCAGTGAGAGATCCCAGTGCACCCAGCACTGTGTTCAGCTGGCCAGAGATCTGCTGCAGGTACTCTGCTAACTGCTGCACTTTCACTGGCACTGCATGTGCTGAAACAGAGAGGAAGACCAGGGTTTGGGTGTATTACTGCTAGAGAGATAAAAACATCAGACAACTATGAACCATCAAGACCAGAGTGGACTCTAGAGCTGCTTACAGTTGTGGGCAAATTTTTAGTTTTCACAGTTTGCTTCCTCAGTTTATTTTTTTAAGAACCTTTTGTCAAATGTTTATGTGATATAATGAAGTACAATTATTAACAGTCCATAATTGTTTGTTGCTAAACTGCTCCTGAATCGTTGGGAGAAGTTGTTCTGGAAGGATGTTTTGATATCTTCTCTTATTCATGGCTGTGCTTTGCTTAGGCAACATTGGGAGTTTGATGGTGTGAGGAGGCTCATAGCTGCCTCCTCTGTAGGAGACACTCCTGTAGGAGACGCTCCCTGAAGCCTCCTTCATGCAACTTGAAGCACTCTCCCCAAAGTCCTTAGTGACTGGATAAATGGTTGATTGGGGTGCATCGTACAAGCCGCACTGTCCTTGCCTGTGAAACCCTTTTGATGCAATGATGACTGAACGTGTTTCCTTGGAGGTGACCATGGTTAACAGGAGAAAACGTAAACGCACCACTACCCTTTTAAAGCAACCAGTCTTCTCTTCTAATCAGCATGACGGATTGATGTCAGCTGTCTTATCCTCATCAACTTTTTATCTCCTGAGCTAACGAGATCATCACTGAAATGATCTCCATTAACTGAAATGGAGGAGCCATAATGCAATAATTTTGTATTGTAATTTTGTATTGTAAAATGTCATTTTCATCACAGGGAATGACTTTGCAATTAATTGCAATTCATCTAATCACTCTTCACAATCTAGAATCAATACAAATTGCCACCATAAAAAAAACTATGGCAGTAAACTTTGTGAAAACCAAAATTAGTGCCTTCTCAAAATGTCTGCCCGTGTGTGCGTGTTGTGCATTCAGAGTTTGTCTCTCACTCGTCTCCTCTTGGCCATACTCGTCTCTGCTCGTCTCTGAGTCTCTGACATCAAATGAGACTCTCCGATCTCCCACCAGCCGCTCGCCTTCATCACATGACAGCTGAGAAAAACATTGTAAAGCCCAGGTAGGTATTAATGTGGGTTTGTACGTAAGTGTGTGGGTGCAGGCATACGCGTGCGTGTGTGTGTGTGTGTGTGTGTGTGTTACCTCCTCTGCCAGTGACGTCTCCAGCTGGCTGAGTCTCTCCTCTTTCTTTCTCAGGAGCGTGTGGTCCTTCTGGACCGTCTCCCTCAGCTTCTCCTGCTCACTCACCTCCTACAGCACAGGGGAGCAGAACATCTAAGAGGAACTACACTCATGCTTCCTACTGTCTCCTATCTGACCTGGCTACATGGCTGTAGGCCCTGCAAGACCTAACGTGCTTAGACCCACCACGGCACTGAAACCGTCTAAAGTAGTCTTAAAATCTCTTAATATTCTCAGATAAAGGTCAATCACTCTCCTGGTTCAAATCCTACCTGAACGATTGTTACCAATTTGTACTTGAAAATAATGAATACTCATAAGGATCTGTATTGGGTCCCATGTTATTCTCATTATATAGGCTAGCAAGCATTTGTAGGCATGGTATTAGCTTCCATTGCTATGCAGATGATACTCAGTTATATATATCTTCTCATTTGGATGATGTCAATACTACTACCAAAACTGACAACTGCATCCAAGAAATAAAGAACTGGATGGCGTCTAATTTTCTTCTTCTAAATTCTGATAAAACTGAGGTGTTACTTCTTGGATCCAAGACTGCAAGAAGCAATTGGTCGAATCTTCTTATTACACTAGATGGCTTTTCAGTAACACCTGAATCTACTGCTAAAAGTTTAGGTGTCTCTAGTGATTTGGATCTTTCATTTTTCACACACATATGCAATGTCACTAATGCTGCCTTTGCAACTTCATGTAATATTGCCAAGCTAAGACATGTATGTTCGGTATCAGATGCAGAGAAACTGGTCCACAATCTCATCAAGATTGGACTACTGTAACTGTCTTTTAACTGGATGCTCTAAACAGTCCCTGAAGAAAGTCCAACTTGCTGCATTTGAATCCAAGAGCCAGAGTCCTAACTAGGCCTTGAGAAGTCCATCACATTAGTCCTACTCTCTCAGCGTTGCACTGGCTCCTGGTTAAATATCAAACTGATTTTTAAATTCTTCTGTTGGCCTATAAAGCATTAAATAGTCCTCCACAATATCCGAGTGAACTCACTGCATACCATAATCCATCTCACCTGCTGCTCTCTCAAAGCGCAGAAATGCACTCAGCTCCGAAAACTACAAGATTACAGCCGAAGGCAGAGTAATGTCTCAGTACCCTCATGCCTGTGGTCACCTCCAGGCCCCTCCCTTTAGTTATGCTGCTAGGGATAAGCCTGCTGGAGCCACATGCTAAATCACTGGCACGTGTACTATATATATGGAAGTTTAATTTGATTTTACATATTTAACCTGCATTCTGTATCTTGACTACATGTTTCTACAAAGACAATTCCATAAAGCAGCTAGAAGATGCTCTGGGTTGCCAGTGGATGTGCTGATGCTGTGGATGCATGTGCCAATACGGCCAGCATCCTACCTGAGGCCCAGCATCCATATTGGAGAGACTGTGACTGCTCAGATAGACACAGGACTATAAATATGAACTTAAAGTTGCTGGGCCAATGGAGCATGGCTTCCCTTTTGGGTCTTGGTCCTCCCAAGGTTTCTTCCTAATCCGCCTAGGGAGTTTGTCTCTGCCACACTCGCCCCCGTCTTGCTCATTAGGGATCTGGACCC